>NW_007248505.1:259660-326962 GCF_000164805.1 Carlito syrichta
TTCCCGTGCGGTGTCACCAGGGGGCGGGGAGGGCGTGGGGGCGGTGTGGGGACGTCCCCTCTTCGGGGCAGGCCTGGCCGGACCGGGAGCCGGTCGTCTCTCCTCGGGCGCCTGCGGCTCCGCCCTGAAACTTGGTGCGAGGACCCGCAGACCCTGGCAGCGGCCGGGTGTTGAGTTGGCTCCCTTACAGGCCTGGGGGCTAGTCTGCGCCCTCAGCTCTTCGAGGCACGAATCTCTCCAGGGCTTCCCATATATCATATGCAGTAACGTGCATGCCACATACATGTGTAAAGGGTAATTCATAAGACACCCAGAGAAAAACGAGCCGTGCCGTCACCCTAGGACTTCCCCACCCGTACCCTGAGTTCCTTTCTGAACATTATTCTCTTCCTAGCCTGGCTTCTGTGATAATCCCTCTTGCTTTCCCTTACAGCTTATTCAACTAGGTACGCATGCATGGATTTCTTTTGCCTGTTTTTGAACTTTTGTGAATGGGATCATAGTGTGTTTGTCTTGTGGCTTTCAATTAATATTGAATTTGAGCACTATATACTATAGGCAATTTTCATTGCTGTCTAGTGTTCCACTATGTGAATATAACTGTATTCATTCTACTGTTGGACTTTTGTCCTGGTTTGGGGCTACTGAGCAGTGCTAGCCGTTCTTTCACCGCAATGTACAGCAAATGTGCTGGAGCTTCCAAGACATACGCCCTGGAGTCCTAAGAGAATTGTCGATTCATAGGATGTGCATACCTACCAGATAATGCCAGAATTTTATTTGTAGTGCCACAAAGTTAACATCTCAGGACACATCTTCGCTTTGGTTTGCAGTTCCTGGCACCTCCCCCATCCTCGTTTTCCTTGTAAGGTTTTCTCACTGAGCACTCAGATCTACCAAGACAGCATTTTTTGATGATGCTTTACAGAGTACCAGCAGTTCATATCTGATATACCATTTTGTGAATGTAAAAAAATCACACGAAGTCTTCTCAGTGGTCTTTCTTTTTTTCTTTCCCCTACTGAGGATTCCCCCCCTCCCACCGTGGTCTTTCTTTCAAACATTCTCCCCTATACCAGGTACGGAGAAACCTTTAGAAATTATAAATATGTATCTCACCTACCTGTGATTTCTCTCTTGGTTCCTCTGGATCTTTGTCAAACCAGAGTCCCTACATTCCAACCCGATTGTTTCTGTAGAATCCCCATCACTTTAAGTGGCCTACATACCCTTGTTAGGCAAGTGAACGAAGTTCAGAAGTATAGTTAACACTGACTTAAGTCTGACTATATACAGTTTGTCTTTGGTTGTGGAGACAAAGTGTTAGGCTTCTGTGGAATCACTGTAGCATGATTAGCATCTTTACTCCAGCCACTCAGATTTTCATGAGTTTAACACAATTGACCTAAAGCCTCCTTTTACAAACTGGGCTGCTTATCTACAGTTCTTTCTTGTGTAATGTCACAGTGTTCTCGAGGTTTCATTTTGTAGCTCCAGTTACTCTTTATGAAGAAAATTATATTGAAAGCTTCCTAGATGTGACTAATTGTCCAGAAGCCATAGGCCATCAAGTTTCTACATGTATCTGGGTTTAAAAGACAGAGTTTCTCTCCTTTGTTCTAGGAAGTCTTGGAATTTCTTATTTTTCTCTGTGTGGTTTCTTTTTACTTCCCTGAAAGCTTTTAGAAATGACCAAGGAGAGATGAGTTGAACTTGTCTTACCAACTCTCATGAGGCCAGTTCTCATCCACAACTGCTTGTCAGATTCAAGTGGACACTGTACTGTCCTGTGTGGCAGTGCTCCCAAGTTTATTGTCTTCTCAGGAAACACATACTTAGAACTTTGATTAAAGAGAGTTTGAGATGCTATATACTGCAGCTATAGGGAGGCATGGCTATGTTTTATCATTGTTCTGTTGATCACTTGACAGCTGTTAATAGTAATCAAAATGTTTTATGGCTTTTGTTTATGAGAATCTATATATACAATGTACCCAGAAATATGTTAAATGCTTTACCTTTGTTGTCACATTGTAAATTCCACAAGGCAATGATTTTTTTTTTTTTTTTTTTGAGTTGGAGTCTCACTCTGTCACCCAGACTAGAGTGCAGTGGCCGCTTCCAACCACTGTAGCCTCGACCTGCTGGGCTCCAGCGATCCTTCCACCTCAGCCTTCCAAGTAGCCAGAATTACAGGCATGCGCTACCACACCTGGCTGATTTTTTGATTTATTGTAGAGATGAGGTCTTGCTGCCCAGGCGGGTCTCGAACCCGCGGGCTCACGCAGTCCACTCACCTCAGCCTCCCAAAGGCGTGGGATTACAGGCTGAGCCACCGAACCCAGCTGATTTTTTTTTTTTTTTAAAAAGAGAAAAGCCTTGCTCTGTTGTTCAGGCTGGAGTGCAGTGGGGTGATCATAGCTTACTTCAGGCTCAAGTGAACCTCCCACCTCAGCCTCCTGAATAGCTAGGACTCAGGTGCACACCACCACAAAAGGCCAATTTTTAAATTTTTTTGTAGAGATGAGAGTCTTGCCAAATTGCCCAGGCTGGTCCAAAATTCCTGGGCTCAAGCAGTTCTCTCTTCTTGGCCTCCAGAGTGCTAGGATTACAGACAGATGTGAGTCACTACACCTGGCCCTTTTTTTTGCCAAAGAAGTAGAAGTTTGATATAGTTGAACCTAGTATATGAGGAAGCTGAGACTCAGCTTTTACATAAGTCCATGGTTGTCTGACTCCAAAGCTTATGCCTCTTTACTATATTGAGCTAGTCCTCTATAAGACTTAGTAGCCAGCTAAGCAAAAAAAAAGCCAGTTCCTCTTCAGGCTTACACTACATGGTTTCTGTTTCCAAGATCTATGGTGTCTTGTTTTATAAATCTCAAACATTTATAAGCAGTACTGGCAACTCTTATTTTCATATTTGACAGTATCCCATGAAATAGATTAGATATATTCTATACATTTAATAACCTTGTTTCTGGGTTTCATGTAAACAACATTTAGTGGCACCTACAATATGTGAGACCCTGTGTACTATTCAAGGGAATAAGATGTCCCTGATTGAAAGGTGTTTTTTTTTTTTTTTTGAATGCAAATTTTACATATTTATAGAGTATATGTGATAGTTTTATAACAAGCATACCATGTGTAGTGATCAAATCTGGGATAAGAAAAATGACAACAAAACCTCAAGATAACATGAAAAAAATAAATAAATAAATCTAGTGAGATGTCATTTTGTATGCTTGGAACAAAATGCTTACCGTTCTGTGATTAATAATAACCATAAGTTTTGAAGGTGAAGCGACTAAGCACATTATGTATATATTCTGATACCTATATAAGCATTATTTTTAGTCATGTCTTAAAAAAAGAAAAGGGGGGCATTCATGATGGAACGAGAGAGTTTAGCAATTGACTTGCCATGTGGTCCAAGTGGATGCCTCCCATTTGCCCTTCACTGAGATCTTCAGAAGGCACTACCAGAAAACTGAAAGTGACCACGTGGTAGGTGAGAATGAACTTTGAATGAGCACTGAAGTCTAATTTGCATCTGAAGGGAGGATGCTAGTATTGACTTTATTTTTATTGTTAAATACAAACTTGAAAGAAATCAGACCATAGAACTGTGTCCTAGGAAAGGTAA
This sequence comes from Carlito syrichta, assembly GCF_000164805.1. Classification (NCBI taxonomy): domain Eukaryota; kingdom Metazoa; phylum Chordata; class Mammalia; order Primates; family Tarsiidae; genus Carlito; species Carlito syrichta. The sequence goes on from NW_007248505.1 coordinate 263,310, forward strand.
AAGTCTGGCTCTTCGAGTCCAGGCCCCCACTCATAACTGCTTTAACCTTTGGTTTTTATCTTGCCTGACTTTTTTCTCTTCCAAAACTCTGAATCAGAGAAATGTAGTGGTGGAAGGAACCAAAGAAATCAAGTCCAACTTTAACATTTTGAAGAAAATGAGCAGTCCTGATTAAGTGGGGTTACAGTTGTTAACCTAAAATAATTTAAAAGGTCAGAATCTAGTTTTTAAAAAGTGTAAATTGTAAAGACTGAGGATGGACCACCCACCAAAATATGGATTTTTAAGAATGGAAGCCAGTGTTCTAAAGTGTAGAAGTTTCAGATTGTTTATGTAGACAAAGTTTAGGGACATTTAACAGAATTTTAATATCATTTTACGTAAGGCTTATTGTAATGATCTGGTTAGTTGAGATGGTCTTTTGGGGAGGTAAAGATATATTTAACAGTTAACACTAAAGATGTAACTGTCCCTGTTTAAGTACCATCTGGTCTGAGTCAAGTACAGGACAATAAAGGAGGCAGTTAATCTGTAATAAAGATCAGTGATGGGAAGGGGGAATCTGGTCTCTGGTCTTTTTTAGTGATTATAGAACAAGAACAATGAGGAAGAGAGTTAAGCTATATCTAAGAAGCAGAATTGCAAACATGCTACATGACTCAGATCACGGTAATTTCTCTCTCAAGGTTCAAAGTGTTTTTGAGGTTCCAACAGCTCTTAAATGTTACTTATTTTTACCCAGTTGTAGTAGCAGAATTGGAACTAAAATCCAGGGCTCTTACTGTCTAAGCTGCAACTGCTTGGGCTTCAGTTAGAGCTTGTGCTACTGGACAAAATCAGCACTGTGTAGTTCTAGACAAGCACCAATTATGAAAAACAAAAGTTGGAGAACTCAAGTCCAAGCTGATTTTAGAATTAATTTTCTTTTTCTTTCTTTTTTTTTGAGTCGGAGTCTCCCTCTATCTCTCAGACTGGAATGCAGTGGCATGCTCATGGCCACTGCAGCCTCAACCTGCTGGGGTTAGGAGATCCTTCTACCTCAGCCTTCCAAGTAGCTGGAACTACACGCATGTGCTACCACTCCCAGCTAAACTTTTGATTCACTGTAGAGATGAGGTCTTGCCATGTTGCCCAGGTTAGTCTGTGGAATTCATTTTCAAGACTGAGGTATTATGACATCTCAAGTAGGAAATTTTGTTTCTTTTTATTGTTTTTGCTTTGTAGATGTAAATCAGACCAGTCTCTTTCCAAACTGAGTCATTAGCTCTTTGAGCCACTGGCTCCTACTTTTTTTTTTTTTAAGTAGTAGTCTCATTCTGTTGCCCACCCTTGAGTGCAGTGGCATGCTCACAGCTACCTCAGCCTCGACCTGCTAGGCTCAGGTGATCCTTCTGCCTCAGCATTGCTAGTAGCTGGATCCACAGGCGCACACCACCACACCCAGCTAATATTTTTGACTTATTGTAGAGACTAGGTCTAGCCAGGTTGTCAAGGCTGGTCTTGAACCCCTGGACTCAGGCAATTCTCTTGCCTCCACCTCCCAAAGTGCTGGGATTACAGGCTTGAGCCACCGTGCCCAGCTTTTTACTCCATTTTTAAGAAAAGCTATGGCAGAAATTGTACTCTTGAAGTCCCCAAGACATAGGTCAAACACCATTAGTAGATCTTCATGTGACAACCCTAGGTTTACTTGGGATTTTCACATGACAGAAAAATGCAGCAGACTTCTTCTGTTCTTCTCAACAACACTGGGAACCTCTGCTGTTAAGTAATGCAAAGAAAATTATATGACCATGTATAACAAAGTATCCTGGATCTCTGACCTCTTGGAAGTGTACATGAAACAATATCTTAAGGGTACAATTGCATAGAGGTCAGTTTATATATATATATATATATATGTATATATATGTATCTATGTATGTATATGTATGTATAATTTATACAGTAGAATTTAGTCACATTACCACTGATTACAACTAGAAGGATCTATGTAATGCCTGTTTTTAAAAAGTGCAAAGTAGTACTCTGCCTAAATGTGTAGCATAGAGGAAAATGTGAGTAGTAATAATTACAGTATATTTGTTAACTTGAAAAGCACTTTTGTGCCGGGCTCAGTGACTCAGCCTGTAATCCTGCGCTTTGGGAGGCCAAGGTGAGTGGATTGCCTGAGCCCGCGGATTCGAGACCCTCCTGGGCAACTTGGCGAGACCTCATCTCTACAATAAATCAAAAAAGTAGCCGGGCGTACTAGTGCGCGCCTGTAATTCCAGCTACTTGGATGGCTGGGGTGGAAGGATCGCCAGAACCCAGCAGGTTGAGGCTGCAGTGGCCGGGAGCGGCCACTGCACTCCAGTCTGGGTGACAGAGGGAGACTCCAACTCAAAAAAAAAAAGCACTTTTGCATCTGTTAATTTGGTTTAAGTCTCACTACTCTGAAGTAATTAGAGGCTGGGTATCCTGATGCAGGAAATAACATTTTGGTTATCTGAGCAGATGCAGGTAGTTCTCATTGCCCTTAGGGCTTTTGACACAGCTATTGCATCTCTAATTTAAAAAGAACAAACCTGATAAAATAAAAATCTAAGTTAACTACATGACCCTCCCCTAAATTATTTGAGGCTCTTTTTCAGGTTCAGTTGATGGTTCATTTGACTGTTCTTTTGAATGTGAAAATACTGAAATTAGAGCTTGTTCTCTGAATTTCTTAGTATGCACCTTCATAATGGGTATTTAAAACCTGTCATTAGAAAGTTCATAATGTATCAGGCTATTATGATATGTAAAGTTGATGAAAGCTGTCTTTGATCTATTTGTTTGCTTAGATTTCTTCCCTGAGAGGTAATTTTCTTACTAGCAGCCAGTTCAGATTCTTCTCAAAGATGTTAAGACTTACATTTAATGGTTAATGATGATATTGGATTAAACTCTTTTCAGTTCTATAAGTTACATAAATTCAGAACTTAATTTTAATTAATATGTATACCTAATTGAATATTTTCTTTATTTCCCTTTAGGTGTCTTATAAGACTTTGAACTTTAATGTTTTGTCATCTGAAAAAAATGAATTACCTGTGATATTTGGACTTTGTTGTAGTTGGTCTATCTCCCCTTATACCTATAGGATTGGGTACTACCATTTTTGTCTAGTTGAGAATATGGGAAGGAGAGTTTCATATCCTCCCTTTTCTCTTCATAAGGAAATGCAGCCTCAGAGTGATTCTATATTCTAGACAGTTCAAAAAATTTTGAACCATAAGCTGTGCTTAGTTTCAGGTGAGGCTAATGGTTTTTCAAACACTAGAACGTTTAATTCAAGTAGTTTTAGTATACATATAAATGTCCTATAGCCTAAACGTCTTTTACTTTTCAAATTACTCATAAGTTTGGTAAGTCATTTATTTAAACAAATATATATTAGGTCCTAATGTGTACAGAGTATATGCTAGGCATTCTAGGAATATTTTCAGAAGACTACAATATATTTCCTTTGCCATCCATATATGGGAAATTCCATGAGACATACATGTTCATTTGAGGGAGGAGAGAAATATGATCTACTTGGAGAATGTATTTGGTACTGAGGAGTAAGAAAGGAGCAGTTAAGCAAGGATGTCTTTTCTTAAAATTAAAGAAAAACTTGGTTAAGTTGGAAGTTTTTTTTTTTTCTTTTTTGAGTAGGAGTCTCACTGTGCCACCCAGGCTGAATGGCAGTGGCACGTTTCCAGCTGCCGCGGCCTCAACCTGCTGGGCTCAGGCGATCCTTCCGCCTCAGCCTTCCAAGTTGCTGGAACTACAGACATGCGCCCCCATGCCTGGCTAATTTTTTGATTTATTGTAGAAATGAGGTCTCACCAAGTTGCCTGGGCTGGTCTCACACCCATGGACTCAGGCAGTCCTCTCGCCTCCCAAAGTGCTGAGATTATAGGCTTAAACCACCGCGCCCAGCCCGAAGATTTTTTTACATTTGTTTTTTAAGACTATAAATTACAGTAATTGTTTTTCTTAAAAGAAATAAAATTTTGTGTTCCCCAAAATAATGTATCAATAATGGGAGAATCTTCACCAGAGTTGTACTTAATGCTGCCTACCTTAAGTAGGTGGTACAAAAATTTAAATATATTAGGAGTCAGTTGTATTTTATTGCTTTTATTAGTATATTTCATTTTCACTGTGTTATTTGTAACTTTTGTCTTGTTTCTTCATATTTTAGACCTGGAATGGCCAAATATCAAGGGGAAGTTCAAAGTTTGAAACTGGATGCTGATTCAGTTATAGAAGGAGTAAGTGACCAAGTACTTGTGGCGGTTGTGGTCAGTTTCGCTTTGATTGCTACCCTGGTATATGCACTTTTCAGGTGAGACTAAAGGGCAAAAGAATTGAAATATTATCTTTTTCCAAGTGCTGACATTTTGATGCCTCGTGATGTATAATACTTAATATGGAAAGCAAATAATGGATTTCAGTAATTGTAGATACTTACTAAGGTATTTTATTTTCCATTGGCGTTTGAATGCTGACATATATTTTTCCTGTCATTAACTGTCTTATCAGATAATATTTAAATTCATCATCCATATTTTGAATAAAATGTAAATATTTTCCAGAATATCCCAGTTTTAAAAATTTAATTTCATAATTGAATCTATCAATTTGTAGGTAATATAGATAATAAGTGCAAAATATTTAGAGTTTTTAAATGGAAAAACTTAGGCAAAAAAGACTTGGAGAGTGTAAAGGGAATTAAGGTTAGAATTTATTTAATTTTTTAGGGACATAGTCTTGCTATATTGCCCAGGCTGGACCAAGTGATCCTCCTGCCTCAGCTTCCCAAGTTGTTGGAACTATAGGCATCTGCTGCTATACCTGACTCTAGAATTTATTTTAATTATTCTTAATTAACTGATTATTGTAGGATCAGGAATAATATTTAAAAGTCTCAGATGTCTATATACCAATATGTACAAACCAGGTAATAAAGTAGAAATTTCAGCATTAATACGTGAAGATAAATAAACTTTTGTATAAATCATTGAAGGCAAATAAAAAAGCATAAAGTAGAAAAAAGGTTTATTCCAAAAATTACAAATCAGTGTGTTTCCTGTAAAAAATATACAATGGATTATTAAACAAAATGTGAACACTTAGAAAAATGATAATTAATTTGTTACTCTATTACCTCTGCATTGATAGCCTCTTATTGGTTAATATAGCTTGATTTCAATAGGATATTTTACAAAGTGGTAATCCAGAATGATACTGGTGATATACCTGTGGATATAAGGTAGAAAATGATGATTAGATGATAGCAGAGTTAAGTGACTTCATAACTGGTTGGCAGGTTGTTCTTAGGGGTCCTAACTCATGTTGTAATATAAATCAAAAGGGAAGGTATATTGCTGCAAGGCTCTGTCCTTGAGCCTGTTCTTTTCATTCTTAATGACAATTTGGATAAAAAAGACATAAGAAGCATTCTTATTAAACTGTCACTTGGAAAAGATAGCTAACATGTTGGTACAATAGACTCAGATTTATAAATGGTCAAGCAATATATGTTTGGTCAATTGACAAGGGTGACAAAATCACTCAGTAGGAAAGATTTCAACAGATGGTGCTGAAACACTGGATAGCTACATGCAAAAGAATGAAGTTGGACCCATGCCACACCATATCAACTCAAAACCTAAATGTAAGAGGCAAAATTATAATACCTTTAGAAGAAAACATAGGTGTAAGTCATCACGACTTTGGATTTGGCAAAGGATCTGAGATATGATATCAAAAGCATAAACAACAAAAGGAAAAGTAGACAAACTGGACTTCATCAAAATTAATAACTTTTACTCATCAAAGGACAGTATCATGAAAGTGAAAAAGCAACCTGAAGAATGGGAGAAAATATTTGCAAATTATATATTTGTTAAGGCATTTGTATCTGGTATATATAACAAACTCATAACTCCACAATAAAATGAGAAATAATCCAATTAATATATGAGCAAAACATCTGAATAGACATTTCTCCAAAGAAGATATACAGTGTCCAATAAGCACATGAAAAGATGTTTAACATCACCAATCATTACAAAAATGCAAAATCAAAACCATAATGGGATGCTACCTCACACCCATTAGGATGACTACATTAAAAAAAAAAAAAAGACAAGTGTTGGTGAGGATGTGGAGAAACTGGAACCCTTCGGCACTATTGATGAGAATGTGAAATGGTGTAGCTACAGTGGAAAACATTATGGTAGTTCCTCAAAAGTTTTTTTTAAAAAAAACAATAAACGTGATCCAGCAATTCCGTATTTGACCATATAACCAAAGGAAATGAGAGCAGGAACTTGAAGAGATATTAGCATACCCATGTTTAAACAGGGTTATTCACATTACCACCAAAAAGTGTGTCTAAAAAGTGTCTATCAGCAGATGACTAGGCAAGCAAAGTGTGATATATACACATAATGGAATAACATTTAGCCTTAAAAAGAAAGGAAATACTGCAATTCTACCAAACATTTAAGGAAAAACTAACACCAGTCCTTCTCAAACTTTTCAAAACTTGAAGAAGAGAGAATTCTTCTTAACTTGTTCTCTGAGGCCAGCATTACCATTATACCAAAGCCAGATAAAAATGCTACAAGAAAAGAAGATTATAAGCCAATATCCCTGAAAAATATAAATGAAAGAATTCTCAACCAAATAGTAGCAAACTGAATTCAGTAGCACATTAAAAGGATACTATGCCATAAACAAGAGGGCTTTATCCTTGGGATGCAAGCATGGCTAAATATATGTAAATCAAGAAATATGATACACCATATTAACAAAATGAAGGACAAAATCACATGATTATCTCAATAAATGCAGAAAAAGCATTTGCCAAAAATTCAACATACTTTCATGTTTTAAAAAACTCTCAACCAATTAGTACAGAAGGAATGTACTTCAACAAAATAAAAGCCACATATGATAAAACCACAGCTGACATCATATTCAATAGTGAAAAGCTAAAAACTTTTTCTCTAAGATCAGGAATAAGATAAGGATACTCACTTTGTCACTTCTATTCAACATAATCCTGGAAGTCCTTGCCAGAGCAATGAGGAAAGAAAAGGAAAAGTCATTAGGAGTAGAAAGAAAGAAGTAAAATTGACTCTCTGAGCAGATGACATGATTGTATATTCAGGAAAATCTAAAGACTTCAAAAACTTTTAGAACTAATATATGAATTCAGTAATAGGATGAATTCATGTTGTAAAAACTAGATTTTTTTTTTTTTGAGTTGGAGTCTCACTCGGTTGCCCAGACTGGAGTGCAGTGGCATGCTCCCAGCCACCACAGTCTCAACCTGCTGGACTCCGGTGATCCTTCTGCCTCAGCCTTCCAAGTAGCCAGAATTATAGGCACTCGCTGTCAAGCCTGGCTAGTTTTGGATTTATTGTAGAGATGAGATCTTGCCAAGTTGCCCAGGCGGGTCTCGAACCCGCCGGCTCAGGCAATCCACTCACCTCGGCCTCCCAAAGTGCTGGGATTATAGGCTGAGCCACCGAGCCCTACCTAAACTAGATATTTACATGCAAAAGAATGAAATTGGACCCTTATCTCACACCAGCCACAAAAATCAACTCAAAATGGATTAAGGACTTAAACATAAGACCGGCAACTACAAAACTATTAGAGGAAGGCCCAGCGTGGTGGCTCACAACTATAATCCCAGCAGTTTGGGAGGCTGAGGCGAGATGATTGCCTGAGCCCAGGGGTTCAAGATCAGCCAGGGCAACTTGGCAAGACCTTGTCTCTACAATAAATCAAAAAATTAGCTGGGCACAGTGATGTGCGTCTGTGGTTCCAGCTACTCGGAAGGCTGAGGCGGAAGGATCACCTAAACCCAGCAGGTCGAGGCTGCAGTAGCTATGAACATGCCACTGCGCCCCAGCTTGGACAAGAGAGTGAGACTCCAACTCAACAACAACAACAAAATAAATAAAAGAAACAAACATAGGACAAAAACGTAGGGAAAAACTTTATGACATTAGTCTGGGCAATTATTTTTTTGCTATGATCCCAAAAGCCCAGGCAACAAAAGCAAAAATAGACGAATGGAATTGCATCAAATTAAAAAGCTTCTGCACAGCAAAGGAAACAGCAGAGTGAAGAGACAACATACAGAATGGGAGAAAATGTCTGCAAGCCATATACCTGATAAGTGGTTAAAATCCAAACTATATAAGGAACTCAACTCAATAGCAAGAAAACAAATAACTCAATTAAAAAGATAATAATTGTTAGGGTACGATTAGGGTGAGGGTGGATGGAGAGGCGAGGGGATGTGCAACACCTGTAACCCAGAGATCCAGGTAATGCAAAGAATTGGAACATGTGAAGAGGTAAAGAAAGAAAAGTTGATTTGAAAGTAAATTAGAAAAAGAGAAGGGAGAGAGAAGATTCACTTCCCCAAGGTGGGGAAGAGGGCCAAAGCCAGGAAGTGTGGTGACAGCCATAACTCAAAGAACACGTGGCCACGCCAGAGTCTAGCAAAGCAGTGGCCACTGGCTGCTTGTGGTTGAGTCCTTTTAACCATTCCCCTCAATGGGGGAAGATCATTAAGGTGATTGGGTAGTGGTCTGTCTACTTTATCACAAAGGGGCAGGCAAGCGCAGGTACTGACGTCAGGTGGTGGACAGCAGGCAGGTGGGTGGGTTAGTCACATGATTGCTGCCTTGGTGGGGTTTATCTGTGTCACATAGGTCACAAAGGGCTGATTAGGTTAATTTGGGGATTTGGGGCCGGAGGGGTTTTTTCCTGCAAGAAACTTGTTAGACATTTGCACTTGTTAGACATTTGCAATTCATAGATTCCTTGACCAAAGGTGGTCATATTATCACTTTTATGACTTTGGCCAGCCAAAGGGTGATCTTTGACCTTCAACCTTCACAAGAAACCTAAAAGTTTACTAGAGATTATATGCTAAACAATGAATTGAAAGTTTGGGCTGTCCTGGTCTTAGAGATTTGCCAAGGGGGGATGGGATAGGCTACTGTTTGTCCTGCAGTAGAATGTCTGAATGCTTTCTAAGGGTTATGCTGAGGCAAAAAGACTAAACTAAGAATAAGCTAAGTTTCTTCTAGGTTTCTATAGGTACCACCTTTCAATAATAGCAAAAACATGGAACCAACCTAGGTACCCATCAACAGTGGACTGGATTAGAAAATGTGGTACATATACACCATAGAAAACTATATAACCATAAAACAGAATGAAATCATGCTTTTTAAAGTAGCATTGATGCAACTAGAGGCCATCTAAGTGAATTATTATAGAAACAGAAAATTGAATACTGCATGTTCTCACTTATAAGTAGGAGCCAAACACTGGGTATACATGAGCATAAGGATGGGAGCAACAGATGCTGGAGACTCCTAAAAGGGTTAGGGAGGAAGGGGGGGTAAGAGGTGAAAAACCGCCCATTGGGTACCATGCCCTCCACCTGGTATCAGTAGAAACCCAAACCACACCATTAAGTGATATATCCATGTAACAAACCTGTACATGTACCCCTTGAATCTAAAAGAAAATTTTTAAAAACACAATGGACCTGAATAGACATTTCTCAAAAGATACACAAAAAGCCAAAAGGTATATGAAAAAAATGCTCAACGATACTAATCACCAGGGACATCCAGGTTAAAACTATAATGAGATATAATTTTGAACCTATTAGAATAACCATTATCAAAATGATGGGGAAAAAGATGAAAACTAAGTGTTGGTTTGGATGTAGAGCACAGGGAACCCTGGTACACTGTTGGTGGGAGTGTAAAATGGCACAGTCACTATGGAAAACAGTATGGAGGTTCCTCAAAAAGTTAATAAATAGAGCTACCATATGATCCCAGCTATCGCACTTCAGGGTATATATCAAAAGAAAATTAAGTGAATATATCAAAAGACACCTGTACTTCCATGTTCATTGCAGCATTATTTATAATACCTAAAATATGGAATCAGCCTATGTGTCTATTAGTGGAAGAATGGATAAAGAAAGTGAACACAAGCCAGGCTCGGTGGCTCAGCCTGTAATCCCGCGCCTTTGGGAGGCTGAGGTGAGTGGATTGCCTGAACCCACGGGTTCGAGACCCACCTGGGCAACTTGGCGAGACCTCATCTCTACAATAAATCAAAAAATTAGCCGGGCATGGTTGCGCACGCCTGTAGTTCCAGCTACTTGGAAGGCTGAGGCGGAAGGATCGCCAGAGCCCAGCAGATCGAGGCTGCGGTGGCCGGCAGTGGCCACTGCACTCCAGTCTGGGCGACAGAGTGAGACCCCAACTCAAAAAAAAAAAAAAAGAAAGTGTACACAATGAAATACTAAATACTATTCAGTCTTAAAAACAAAGGAAATCCTGCCATTTGTAACAACATGGATAAACCTAAAGGACATTATAGTAACTGAAATAAGGCAGGCACAGAAAGAAATTACATAATGATCCCACTTATGTGCGAAATTTAAAAAATTTGAACTCATAGAAGCAGAGAGTGGAATGGTGTTTGCCAGGGGCTGGGAAGAGTTTAGTCGAAGGGTACAGAGTTGCAGTTAGGATGAATTAAAAAGAAAGAAAAAAGGAAAAACATCACAAAACCATTTGTGAAGCAGCCAATTATGTTTAAAAGTATCTTTATAAAACTAATTTCATTTAAAAATATTTTTTCTGTTATTTGTTTTCTGATTTCTCTACTATAAGTATTTATTACTTGAATAATAAAAGTTTCCCCCCACAGACTGGACTGATATAAAGTCCAAACTAAGAAGTTTCCATTTAATAAGGCAATTGTATGTACATACCAAAAATTTAACAGTATAGGCTGTTGTATCTAATCAAATAACCAGCATAAGGTCATATCAGTTTGGGACAAGCATTTTAAACTGGAAAACATTCAGGAGATCATCAAAATGGATAAAGCTACGGAAACAAATCATGTAAAACACTTGAAGGAATGGATAAGATCTAGCTTAGGGAAAGGTAACGTTTACATGGTAAAGCTGTCTTCAAAGATGATGAAGCCTTGCTTTGTAAATAATTCGATTTACTGAGTGTGGTTTCATAGGCAGAACCAATGGGTGGAGATAAATGTTGAGATTTTGGCTCCACTTAAGAAATACCTTTTCGGGTTACATAAGGTGCTCCCTATTGCTTGGACATTGCCTTCAGTCTGTCATATGATTGGGTGAGAGGTCAGTTTAGATTGCAATCCAGCCCTTTAGAGTCCTAAGTAGTTGGCAATTGTAGTCTTGCTACTTCAAGGAGGTAATCAATTAATGATGTCTTGGGGGAATAGTAGCATATGTAATTTAAAATACAGACAAATCTCTTTGTTTGTAATTTCTTTGATTATTTCAATCATTATAATTTATTTTTTGTGTGGTGGTAAATATACATAACAAAATTTACGATTTTAACCATTTTTAAATGTATAATTCAGGGACATTAATTACATTCACATCGTTGTGTGACCATTTTCACTATCTACTTCTGGAACTTTCTCATCATTCCAAATAGAAGCTCTGTACCCATTTAAATAATAACTCTGGCTGGGCATGGTAGCTCACTCCTATAATACCAGCACTTCAGGAATCCCAGCACTTTGGGAATCCCAGCACTTTGGGAGGCTGAAGCAGGAGGATTGCTCAAACCCAGGAGTCTGAGACCAGCCTAGGCAACATAACAAGACTTTGCCTCTACCAAAAAAAAAAAAAAAATTAGGCATGGTGGCATGTTCCTGTAGCCCAGCTACTCCAGAGGCTAAAGTGGAAAGATCACCTGAGCCAAGGAAGTTGAGAGTGCAGTGAACCATGAGCATGCCACTGCACTCCAGCCTGGGTGACAGTGAGACCTTGACTCAAAAATAATAATAGTAACTCCCTATTCCTACTCCCAACCCTAGAAACCTCTGTTCTACTTTGTGTCTCAGAGAATTAGCCTATTTTACATACTTCATGAAGTAGAATCAAGCAGTATTTGTCCTTTTGTGTCTGCCTTATTTCATTTAGCATTGTGTTTTTAAAGTTTATGTTGCAGCATGAATTTGAATTTCCTTTTTATGGCTAAATAATATTTCGTTGTATGTATATACCATATTTTATTTATATATTAATCTATTGATGGGCATTTGGGTCACTCCAACCTTTTGGACATTGTGAATAATGCTGCTGTGAATATTGGTGCACAAGTATCTGTTTGAGTCCATATTTTCAAGTAGAATTTCTGGGTCATACCGTAATCCTATGTTTGACTTTTTAAGGAACTTACAAGTGTTTTCCTTAGCAGCTGCCCTATTTTACGTTACTGCTAGCAAGGCACCATGGCTCCAATTTCTTTACATCCATGCCAACACTTATTTTTGTAATTCAATAGCCATCATCATAAGTATGAATTACCTCTGAAGTACCAAATCAAACTGTCATTTTGATGTATATTTCCTTAAGCATCATTTCATACTTCTCTCATCATCTTTTTTTTTTTTTTAAAGAGAGATGGGGGTCCCACTATGTTACCCAGGCTCGAGTATAGTAGCAATTCACAGGTACAATCCCACTATTGATCAGCATATAAGTTTTGACCTGTTCTATTTCCAGCCTGGGCCAGGTCATCCATCCTTAGGCAACCTCGTGGTTACCTGCTCCCAGGTGGTCACCATATTGATGCTGAACTTAATGTGGACACTCAATTGGCATAGCCCAGAACTGGGCTCAAGCGATCCTACCCCCTCAGTATTCCTACTAGCTGGGACTACAGGAGCACGCCACTGTACCTGGCCATTTGTCTGTCTTCTATGGAGAAATGGCTATTCAAGTCTTTGTCCGCCCCCTTAATGGTTTGGAGTCTCACTCTGTCGGGCAGGCTAGAATGCAGTGGCACTCTCACAGCTACTGCAGCCTCGATCTACTGGGCTCGGGCAATTCTTCTGCCTCAGCCTTCCAAGTAGCTGGAACCACAGGCACATGCCACCACACCTGGCTAATTATTTATTTAATTATTGTGGAGAAGAGGTCTTGCCAGGTTGCCCAGGCTGGTCTCAAACCCATGGGCTCAGGCAGTCCTCTCACCTCTGCCTCTCAAAGTGCTGGGATTACAGGCGTGTGTTACTGCGCCTGGCCAGCATAATTCTTAAAGGCCTTAGGATTTTCAGAATGATCAGTAAGCACTGGCTTCAACTTAAAGATACTAGCTGTAGTAACTGTTAACAAGAAAGTCAGCCTGTCCTTTGTAGTTTTTTTGTTTTGTTTTGTTTTTGAATCAGAGTCTCACTCTGTCGTCCAGGCTGGAGTGCAGTGGCATGTTCACAGCCACCCCAGTGTTGGCCTTAAGCCTCAGCCTTCCAAGTAGCCAGAATTACAGGTGTGCACTACCACACCCAGCTATTTTTTTTTTTTTTAATTGTAGAGATAAGGTCTCACCAAATTGCCGGGGCTGGTCTCAAACCCACGGGCTCAGGCAATCCACTCACCTCGGCCTTCTAAAGTACTGGGATTACAGGCTGAGCCACCAAGCCTGGCCTGTAGTTTTGAAGCCACTCATTGACTTCTCTCTACCTATGAAAGTCCTATTGTTATCTTCTTCCAATGAAAAGGTATTTTTCCTACATTGAAAATCTATTGTTTACTGTTGCCACCTTCATAAGTGATCTTAGCTAGATATTCAAGATAACTTGCTATAGCTTCTGTGTCAGCATTTGCTGCTTCACCTTGCACTTTTATGTTATGGAGACAGCTTCTTTCCTCACACCTCATGACGAACCTCTACTAGCTTTCAACTTTTCTTCTTCAGCTTTCTCACCTCTCTTAGCCTTCATAAAATTAAAGATAGGGCCTTGCTCTGGATTAGGCTTTGGCTTAAGGGAGGACCACTGAAGCTTTCTCCATATCAGCAATAAAACTATTTCACTTTCTTATCATTTGTGTGTTCACGAGTGTAGCGCTTTTCATTTTCTTCAAGAAATTTTTCTTTGCATTCACAGTTTGGCTAACTGACCCAAGAGGACTCACTTTAGGCCTGTTTTGGCTTTCGATATACCTCCTTCACTAAGCTTAATCTTTTCTAGCTTTTGATTTAAAGAGATATGCAACTCTTCCTTTCAGTTGAATGCTTACAGGCCATTGTAGGGTTATTAATTGGCTTAATTTTTTTTTTTTTTTTTTTTTGAGTTGGAGTCTCACTCTGTCGCCCAGACTGGAGTACAGTGGCTGCTCCCGGCCACCGCAGCCTCGACCTGCTGGGCTCCGGTGATCCTTCCGCCTCAGCCTTCCGAGTAGCCGGAATTACAGGCATGCGCCACCACGCCCAGCTAATATTTTGATTTATTGTAGAGATGAGGTCTCGCCTGCCCAGGCGGGTCGTGAACCTGCGGGCTCAGGCAATCCACTCATCTTAGCCTCCCAAAGGCGTGAGATTACAGGTTGAGCCACCGAGCCCAGCTAATTGGCTTAATTTAAATATTGTGTCTTAGGGAATGGGAGGCCTGAGGAGAGGGAGAGAGACGAGAATGGCCATATGTGGAACAATCAGAACGTATACAACTTTATCAAATAAGTTCACCATCTTATATGGTGTAGAGTGTGGCACTGCAAACAGTTTTAATAGTAACATCACAGACCACTGATCAGAAATTGCCATAACAACTAAAATAACAATGGAAAAGTCTGAAATATTGTGAGAATCACCAAAATGCAACACAGAGATGAAGTAAGCACATGTTGTTGAAAAATGGCACCAATAGACTTGCTCGATGCAGGGTTGCCAAACACCTTCTCTATTAAAAAACAATATCTGCAAAGGGCAATTAAGTGAATTGCAAAAGAACCCAAGGTTTTCCTGTATATAATTTCCCAATACTATCTCCCATTCTGTAGATTTTCTTTTCACTCTCCTTAATAGTATCCTTTGATCCACATATTTTTTTATTTTGATGAAGTTCAAGTTATATATTATTTTCATTCATTGCCTTTGCTTTTGTCTCATATTTAGGAAATCTTTGCTAGCAGGGCATGGTGGTGGCATGCACTTGTAGTTCCAGCTACTCGAGAAGCTGAGGCAGGAAGATCACTCTAGCCTAGGAGTTTGATGCAGCCGTGAGCTATGGTTGTACCACTACACTCCAGCCTGGCTTGACAGAGCAAGACCCTGTCTCTAAAAGATAAAATAAAATAAAATAAACTATTGCCAAATCCATAGCCACAAAGATTTCTTCTGTTTTCTTCCAAAACTTTTGTTTTTTAACTCTTAAGTTTAATCCTTTGGTGCATTTTGGGTTAATTTTTGGACATGGTGTGAGGTAAAGGGTCCAATTTCATTCTTTTACATATGGATATTCAGTGTTCCTAGCACCATTTGTTTAAGGACTGTACTTTCCTTATTGAATGGTCTTGACACCCTTGTCAAAAGTCACTTGATCATTGTCTTAGTGAATGGATTGTTATAACAAATAACCATAGATTAAGTGACTTACATAACAAACATTTATTTCTCACAATTCCAGAGACTAGAAAGTCCAAGATCAAGGGGTTATCAGATCTGGTATCTGGCAAGAGTCTCTTTCCTGGTTTGCAGATGGCTGTTTTTTTATTGTGTTTTCACAAGGAAGAGAATAGAGCAGGAAGCAAGCTTTCTCATGACCTGTTTATTTCCCAAAGGTCCCATATCCAAATACCATTACATTGGGGCTTACAGACAATATTCAGTAGCTTGGGCTGTTTATTCTTATTCTATGTCTATACTTTGATTTTTCAAATATTCTATTACCAAATTTAAGAATTCCTACATCTTCTCTTTTATAGAAAGAAGCCAAAGGAAAGAATTTCCAGTCTCATGGTTTGTGCCTGTACTATGAAACATCATCACTATATTTTCCCAATGAAAAGAGAATGGGCCGGGCTCGGTGGCTCAGCCTGTAATCCCAGCACTTTGGGAGGCCAAGGCGAGTGGATTTCCTGAGCCCACAGTTCGAGACCAGCCTGGGCAACTTGGCAAGACCTCATCTCTACAATAAATAAAAAATCAGCTGGGCATGTTAGTGCGCATGCCTGTAGTTCCGGCTACTTGGAAGGCTGAGGCAGAAGGATCGCCTGAGCCCAGCAGGTTGACGCTGGGGTAGCCATGAGTGTGCCCCTGAACTACAGCTTGGGCAATAAAGTGAGATTCCAACTCTACTTATTGTAGAGACGAGGTCTTGCCAAGTTGCCCAGGCTGGTCTTGAACCCATGGGCTCAGGCAATCTTCTTACCTCTGCCTCAAAGTGGTAGGATTATAGGCATGAGCACTGTCCTGACCAGCATAATTCTTAAAGGCCTTAGGATTTTCGGAATGATCAGTGAGTACTGGCTTCAACTTAACGATACTAGCTGTATTAACTGTTAACAAGGGAGTCAGCCTGTCCTTTGCAGTGTTTTTGTTTGTTTGAGTCAGTGTCTCACTCTGTTGCCCAGGCTAGAGTGCAGTAGCACACTCACGGCCACCGCAGCCTCGACTTACTGGGCTCAGGTGATCCTTCCACGTCAGCCTTCCAAGTAGCTGGAACTACAAGGACATGCCACCATGCCTGGCTAATTTTTTAATTTGTTGTAGAGATGAGATCTCGCCAAGTTGCCCAGGCTGGTCTTGAACCCTTGGACTCAGGCAGTCCTCTCGCTCAGCCTCACAAAGTACTGGGAGTACAACCATGAGCTACCATGCCTGGCTAGAATGGTTTTCTACTCAAAGAAAAAAGAAATGCCATTTAGCTAAGTATTCGCTAGTATTTAAATGAGGTGGTTCCTGTGATAGATTGCACCTTGACAGAGTCCTTTCATATAGAGGTAGCTTTCTTTCATAGATCATCTCTTCAGTCATAAGAATGTAATTTATTTTAAAATAACGACTTCATATCAAGATTGATGGAGTTTAAGCAGTTCAAGTAGTTTTTTTTTAATATATATTTTTTATTTTAAATTGTGGGGTACAATTAAGTGTTAGGTATACAAATATCCATTGTACAGATACCCTTGTTGATGAGGCAGGTAGTTTCATTACTTTATGTTGATCATCTTCAATATTTGACTTTTTTTTTAGTTGGAGTCTCACTCTTTGTTGCCCAGGCTGGAGCTCAGTGGCATGCTCACAGCCACTGCAGCCTTAACCTGCTGGGTTCAGGCAGTCCTTCCGCTTCAGCCTGTCTAGTAGCTGGAACTACAGACACATGCCACCATGCCCGGCTAGTTTTTGTGATTTATTGTAGAGATGAGTTCTCACCAAGTTGCCCAGGCTGGTCTTGAACCCCCAGACTCAGGCAATCCTCTTACCTCAGTCTCCCAAAATGCAGGGATTACAGGCTGGCCACCACACCTAGCCCAATAATTGACTTCAAATTGCTTTTATTCTTCTTTACACTAATGATTATATTTTGTTAGCTCTCTTTTCTAAAGTTTGCCTCTTTTACTAAAAATTGAACAATTGTAGGATGGATTTCTTTAATTTTCCCTATCCTATTAAGATATTAGAGTTTCTTACCTCAACTTGCTGGGGTCAGGTGATCCTTCCACATCAGCCTTCCAAGTAGCTGGTACAGGAGCGCGCCACCATACCTGGCTACTTTTTTGATTTATTGTAGAAATGAGATCTTGCCAAGTTGTCTAGGCTTGTCTCGAACCCCTGGACTCAGGCAGTCCTCTCGCCTTTGCTGGATATTGGCTTACCTAGAGGGTAAAGGGTCTTCTATAAAATAACCCTGGGATTATGTAGACCTAAAATATTATTGTTTAAGACATTTATGTTTAGACAAAAACATCTACAACCATATTAAATTAAGCTGTGATTCAGATGTAAATCTTCATTTCCACCCCCTAACCTGACCAACACATCTAATTTTCAATATTCCCATGTCTTATCCCATCCATTTTTATCTGCCACTAACTTCTTGCCTTTGATTCTCCATTCTAATTGTTAATGTTAGAATGTTAGTGATATTTTAAGTTTTGGCTTTTCTACGTTATAGTACATTTTAATTTCTACTCTGTTTCCCTCTCGTCATGCCCCAAAATTTAGGAGAAAGACCTAATGAGCCGTGAAAAAGTGTTCAAATGCATAATAATACAATAGAATGATACAGCTGCTTATTTTGGAGGAATTTCACAAAAGAAACAAGTGTGTTAACTGTTCTTTTTATTATTTGTAAACCTGCAATTACAATAAATTTCCAAGGTACTAGGCCTCTTGGTTTGTCATCGCCACTTAAACCTAAAATCATCTAATGATCAGTGATCTCAGAAGAATCACCATAGAATATCCTTTAATGTAAATCCTAGAATTGGAGTATAGTTGTATGCCATCTTTTACATTTACTAAGTTACCGCTAGTTCTAAGTAAAAAGTAGACCTATAAAGAAAATGGATTCATCTGATAATATTTTTTAGTCAAATCTTATTATATTCTGTTCAACAGAAATGTACATCAAAACATTCACCCAGAAAATCAAGAGCTTATAAGGGTACTTCGAGAACAACTTCAAACAGAACAGGTAAAGTATGTGTATTTATGTAAGGAGTAGAATTCCCCTTTCATGTGAAATTGTGATGAAGCATTAATAAATTACTTTTTGCGCCGGGCTCAGTGGCTCAGCCTGTAATCCCACGCCTTTGGGAGGCTGAGGTGAGTGAATTGCCTGAGCCCGTGGGTTCGAGACCTGCCTGGCAGCGAGACCTCATCTCTACAAAAAATAAAAAAATCAGCCGGGCGTGGTGGCGCATGCCTGTAATTCCGGCTACTCGGAAGGCTGAGGCGGAAGGATCACCGGAGCCCGGCAGGCCGAGGCTGCGGTGGCCGGGAGCGGCCACTGCACTCTAGTCTGGGCGACAGAGTGAGACTCCAACTCAAAAATAAATAAATAAATAAATAAATTACTTTTTGGAAACATGGGCTTCTTTCCTGCTTCAAATTACTTTATATTATTCTACAGATTGTATATTTTAATTTTTTATTTTCATTTACCATTTCCATCTTTTGCTATTTCAGATTAGGCAAGTTGCCTAATCTATTCAGATGTTTTCATGTTTGGTTTATTATTAATTTACTTTGAAAGATAACAGTTTTCCTATTATTTATTAGTGCAGAAATAATCACTGTCTAATTAGCCTTAATAAAATGTAGTAGAAAAACTAATTTTTCTTTTTTTGAGTCAGAGATCTTGCCAAGTTGTGCAGAGTGCGCCAGGCTAGAGTGCAGTGGCACACTCAGGGCCACCGTAGCCTCAACCTGCTGGGCTCAGGCGATCCTTACGCGTCAGCCTTCCAGGTAGCTGGAACTACAGGCATGCACCACCATGCCCAGCTAATTTTTTTGATTCATTGTAGAGACGAGGTCTCGCCATGTTGCCCATGCTGGTCTTGAACCCATGGGCTCAGGCAGTCCTCTCACTTCAGCCTCCCAAAGTTCTGGGATTACAGGCATGAGCCACTATGCCTAGCTAAAAACTAGTCTTTCTGACATATGCTGTGTAAGATCTACAGAGAAATGACTAGAACGGCAACTGATTTTTGTGAGTTTTTTTCCTTCAGTTTCAAAGTTAGCAAAACTAGTTACAGAAAAAAACTTTTCTTCAATGTCTCTTATTTGTTTTTTACCAGATGGACTCTCTAAGAACCAGAAATATAAGGTTGAAATAAGTAGGATATTGTACACCTTCATACTGAGATAACTAATATCAAAAATTAAAAATTCAGCTGGGTGTGGTGACTCACACTTATAATCCCAGCACTTTGGGAGGCCGAGGTGAGAGGATTGCCTGAGCCCATGGGTTTGAGACCGGCCTGGGCAACTTGGTGAGAACTCATCTCTACAGTAAATAAATAAATAAATTAGCTGGGCATGGTGGCATGTGCCTGTAGTTCCAGCTGCTTAGAAGGTTGAGGTAGAAGGATTACCTGAGCCCAGCAGGTTGAGGCTGCGGTGGCCATGAACATGCCACTGCACTCCAGCCTGGGTGACAGAGTGAGATTTCAACTAAAGAAATTAAAAATTGCTTTCCTACCAGATCAAACTTTAGTTAATAAGAGTTTTATAGTTTATTTATTCTCCAGATATCTTTTAAACATCTACTATAGGCCGGACATTTTCTAGTTACTGGGAACTGAATTGTGAACTAAACAGACAAAAATTTTCACCCTCGTGGAACTTAAATTCGTTGATGCAAGAATAGTTCAAGCATACTAGTAGTACTCTGTTGTTATCAGTAATTCATGCTGGGATAGTGTTTTATAATTTATAAAGTGATTTCATAAACAACTATCTTATTTAATCTTCAAACATGATAAGTAAGGCAACTATCATTATTCCCACTAATATAGTAGATGACTAAAATTTGCTTAAATTTACACTAGTGATTATATGAACAGATTCAGCTATGTAGGAGTCCCAGACTGAGAGGATCTTCCAGATTTCTTTGCACCATAGTCCCATGCATCTACCTCACATCTTCCTCAGGTATAGCATATGGCTCTTAGAGTTGGAATAAAGCTAGTGGCATAACCTTCTCTGTACTGTCCAATGAACCACATGTAGCTGTTTAAATTTAAATTAGTTAAAATTAAATATAATCTGAAATTCAGTACTTTAGTCACACTGACCACATTCCAAGTACACAGTGGTCACATGTGACTTGAGGATACTGTATTGGACAGCACTGGTAATTTCTTTTTGTCAATTTATTTAAAAAATTAATGAGACAAGGAGAGAGAAACATTAAGTGCTATGCATTTTTCTTTTCTGTACCATTAAAACTGACATCAATGTCTATAACATCAAGATGTGACCTTGGATTACAGAATATTATGGTAACAGGAATTTTAAAGGAAATATGAAATTTTAATTAAGGTTTAATATTGAGTGGCAAAAATCTGATTCAATTAAGAACAGCTTATATTCAGCAAATTTGACAAATTTTTTCTGTAATTAGATGTTTTTAATGCTAACTACTTTATATATTATGTGTTTTGGGTGCTATCAAAGTGGGTTTTGATAAATAAGTATTTTATTTATTTATTTTTTTGAGTTGGAGTCTCATTCTGTCGCCCAGACTGGAATGCAGTGGCCGCTCTCGGCCACCACAACCTCGCCCGCTGGGCTCCGGCGATCCTTCCGCCTCAGCCTTCCAAGTAGCCGGCATTACAGGCATGCGCTACTGCGCCCGACTGATTTTTTGATTTATTGTAGAGATGAGGTCTTGCTGCCCAGGCGGGTCTCGAACCTGCGGGCTCAGGCAATCCACTCACCTCAGCCTCCCAAAAACGCGGGATTACAGGCTGAGCCACTGAGCCCGGCTAAATAAGTATTTTAAAAGGTATACATTACACACTAGTTTTAGATACTTTTCTAGGTCTTGAGGCACTACATTGAGTCCTACAGATAAATTCCTTGCCCTCATGGCACGTACACTCTAGAGTGGTCTTTGAAGTCTGGATGCTTCTTCTACTGGTAATTTTATTAACATTTATATTCAGTCACAACATTGATGCAACTGAGAAACATATTAGCATTTACTAAGATGACTATGAAGGATCAAGTTCAGGTTACCAGTGGTCCTAAATTTTTCTGCTTCCAAGATGACCAAATACTCGTCTCTGAAAGTTTAATTCTGGTCTTATGTGAGGTACAGCAAACATCCAACACTCTCAAGAGGAACTGTTAATACTGTTAAAAGTGAAAAAAAGCTAAGACTTAGAAAATAGTTTGACATTTTTTATTCTTAGCTTATGTATTAGCTCAGTCTTGTGTTACTGAGAATAACTTACTTATTCAAATAGAAAAGAGGAATTCCTGAGTTAATCTAGGTTTGTTTTTTTTGTTGTTGTTTTTTTTGAGTTGGAGTCTCACTCTGTTGCCCAGACTGGAGTGCAGTGGCACACTCCCAGCCACCGCATCCTCGACCTGCGGGCTCCGGCGATCCTTCCACCTCAGCCTTCCAAGTAGCTGGAACTACAGGCGCGCGCTACCACGCCCGGCTAATTTTTTGATTTATTGTAGAGATGGGGTCTCACCAAGTTGCCCAGCCAGATCTCGAACCCGCGGGCTCAGACAATTCACTCACCTCAGCCTCCCAAAGCGCGGGATTACAGGCTGAGCCACCGAGCCCAGCTAATCTAGGTTTTTAATCTTTAAATTGTGTTCAGGATGTCATGCAGTTTAAATAAAACAATATAGACCTGTAAATTTATCAAAATTATAAGACCTTAAATTATTGCATATGTAAAAGTGATGACGATTACACACTATTGGCTGTATTCTTTTTTTTTTTTTTTAAGAGATAGATTCTTGTACTATTGCTGATCCTCCTTCCTCAGCTCCCAAAGTGCTGGGATTACAAGCATAAGCCACTGTGCTTGGCCTGTATTCTTGTGTGTGTGTGTGTGTGTGTGTGTGTGTGTGTGTGTGTGTGTGTGTATGTTGGTGTCTCACTCTTTTACCCAGACTGGAGTGCAGTGGCCGCTCCCGGCCACCGCAGCCTCGACCTGCTGGGCTCCAGCAATCCTTCTACCTCAGCCTTCCATTTAGCTGGAACTACAGGTGTGCACTACCACATCTGGCTAATTTTTTGATTTATTGTAGAGATGAGGTCTCGCTTGCCCAGGCGGGTCTTGAACCCGCGGGCTCAGGCAATCCACTCACCTCAACCTCCCAAAGCACGGGATTATAGGCTGAGCCACCGAGCCCCACTGGCCTGTATTCTTAAATGTAATTGAACATAAGATCATGTTGAGAGCTATTTGTGTCAGGTATAAATATGTATATGTATTATCTTATCAGGATGTACCTGTTGCTGCTCGACAGCAATTCTACACTGACATGTACTGTCCAATCTGTTTACATCAAGCCTCTTACCCCGTTGAAACAAATTGTGGACATCTCTTTTGTGGTAAGCAAACAATGCTATCCTTGGTAAAAATGACTATTTAGACCAAGACGTGTATGTGTACATAGACTGGATTACTAATGTTCTCTTTGTCACATTTTGTATTTTGTGAGTAGGGTAGACTGCTTCTCATGTCGTGCTCTTCTTGTCAACTAAGTTTATTTAGCATCTAAATAATATACTAAATAACATGTATTTATTTCCTATTTAATGTTATTTAGCATCTGTGGATTCAAAGGTTTAAAGAACTTTTTTATTCAGCTCAATAAGCAGATACGTGTTTCTTTCTTTACATAGTAATTCAAGTATATCAGTAGCATGAGGGATTCACTGAATCCTTCCTTGTTCTTCACTTTTTGGTAGTTTCATTTATTATTCATCCTTCCCAGGTTCTTCTCTAAGAATCCTGCCCAAGACCTTCCCTTGGCTCTCACCTCTTTTTTTTTTTTTTTTTTTTTTTGAGTTAGAGTCTCACTTTGTTGCCCAGACTGGAGTGCAGTGTCACGCTCGCAGCCTCAGCATGCTGGGCTGTAGCGATCCTTCCGCCTCAGCCTTCCAAGTAGCTGGAACTACAGAAGCACACCACCACTCCCGGCTAATTTTTGTGTGTGTGTGATTTATTGTAGAGATGAGCTCTCACCAAGTTGCTGGTCTCAACCCCCAGGCTGGTCTCAACCCCCAGGCTGGTCTCAACCCCCAGGCTGGTCTCAACCCCCAGGCTCAGGCAATTCTCTTGCCTCAGCCTCCCAAAGTGCTGGGATTACAGGCTGAGCCACTGCACCCAGCCTAGACCTAGTTTTTTTGTAGTCGTTTCTTTCTGTTAAAACAGTGTGTTCAAGATAGAGTCTTATTGCTTCCAAAATGTGCCACATTTTCATATAAGGACTAATTTAAAATGCAGCGTATAGTGATCCTATAAATTGCTTTCTCCCTTTTGTCTAATTTCATTATATAAAATTATTAAGTCAGTTGTTCTTATTTATGTTGTCGAGGATGGCATAAGTAGTTGAAACCCATAGCATGCATTGCAGGGTTTCTATACCTTGTGCTAATTTAGTAATCCAATAATGATATTTCTTCATCCATTAACTTCAATCTCTTCTCTAAAGTTTATGCCTAAGTAGCTAACAAATTATAAAATATAAAACACTTATTTCAATTTCAGTCTTTTTATTATTTGCTGGAAATGCTAATCAGCAGCAAAATAATGTAAGATCAGATGGGGGAAATTAAATGCAGTCAGAGAAGGCAGATATGTTTTGTTTCTCCTCTCAAACGTAATCAATCTGACACTCTTTTCTTCCGAATCTGAATGTGACCACAGTCATCCTCTAACACAGT
This sequence comes from Carlito syrichta, assembly GCF_000164805.1. Taxonomy (NCBI): domain Eukaryota; kingdom Metazoa; phylum Chordata; class Mammalia; order Primates; family Tarsiidae; genus Carlito; species Carlito syrichta. Next base: position 287,589 of record NW_007248505.1, read on the forward strand.
ACCACACAGGAGAATCAGTGAGGTTTGACAGGCAGGGTAAATGTATTTGCCGGCCTAGGCTTAGGTAATTCACTGAATGGATGGTCCTGTCAGTTGAAAGATGACTGTATTGTGTTCTTGGTTTTACCTCTGGGTCTGAGGTTATAAAGTAGATTGTTTCTGATATTCTGCTCTACTTGTTAGCCACTTTTATTAGTGTCTATAGGGTCAAAGCTTAAAAAATTAGCTATTCAATTTATCAAGCAGAAATGTATTTCTTTAAATAATATTTCAAGTATATTAGTGCCATGTATGTCAAAAGCACTTTGACTTATTTCTATATATGGAACAGCAGCTCTGTTCCATCACAGGGAGTTAGGAATAATGGCAACAACAGATACCACCTTATTTGCATTTGTAACCATCATTATTTTACTTAATTCTCCAGCAGTCTTGTGAGGTCTTATTCACATTTTACAAATACAAATTCAGAGAGATTGTGACTAAGATTAAAGTTATTGAATCACCTCTCCTACCATCCTGTTTAGGTGCATATTTCTCTTTATGGAGGGGGAGAGTTGAGGAAAAGGAAAACATTAAGTGTATAACTTATATATAACAGCAGATGTGTATGAACTAAAGTGTTTGATGCGCTGGGCCATAGTTTTTTAATGCAGGCAAGTGACCGTTACATAAGATTAAATGAGTTTAATATATGTCAAAACACACTGGATGAAAAGGTAGTAGATAAATCTGAGACATCATGACAGATGGTATTAACAATACTATCAGATTAATACATTCTGCTTTTATAAAGTTCCTGTATGAAATTAAATTGTCAAAGTACCTCATAAACATCTAATTAATGTTGCAGTCTGTGAGAGTTAAGATATCAGATAAAGACTGCTTAGCTTTTAAATTTGTCCTTAATTTGGTAGACAAGTTTTTCCCCATAGTTTTTTAGTATCTAATTTGAACAACCTTTGCTTAACCCATCTGTTTGCTCCCTGGTGTCCTCACACATCATTTATTTCTTCCTCTGGCATTTGCTCTTGCTGTTCATAAAAACTGAGGTGTCCTCCCTCCTGTTTTCTGCTTATCTAGATCTTATCTATCCTACAGTTCAGTTCAAATCTTTTCTCCTCTACAAGTTACTCTAATGCATCCCTCTCTGCACTCCTTTTGTACTTAAAGTTAGTATTACTCAGTTCAAGATTTAACTACCCTCCCATTGCTTTAAGTATGTCATCTTGGTCTCCTCAGTTGCATGTTCTGAATTCTGAACGCTTATTTGATCTGGAGGAATCAGAATAAGGAACACAGACGGGCTAAGCTAGGTTGTTCAGACAAGAGAAAGGATAGAGAATCCTGGAGTGATAAGGGAGACTTAGTTCAGCACTTGGCACTTATTTCAGATTCATAATGGGAACTGAATGGTCGAAAATGCAGGTGTCCTGCAGAGAAGAAACTGAATTGACCTCTTCATCACCAAACAGTATTCAAACATATCCCCTCATATGTTATTGGCCTGAAGTTTAGTGTTTATACACTTGGTTCACCTGCTACTTCTTGAAGTCATATGAACTCTTCTTTAGGTTGTGATGCCCATCTTTAGCTGGTTTGCTGCTCATGAATACTTGCAGGCAGAAAAATCAGATCCATCTAGTTCAAGAGTTGATTCAATCATTGAACTGGATTATAAATTTTGTCAGGACAGAGAGCATATACTCTTTGTATCCTTTGATTCCTTGCTCCTACTACCTAATATTAGTTAATACTTTGATAATTTGGTTTTCTAAACTCAAAAAGTAAAATTTGTGTTTTTGTAACATATATCAAATTTGGAACAGAAAATTTATGCTCTGTTTGTTGGTTGTTATAATATTGTTTAATTGTTGTTTTACTTACATTACACAGGAAATGCAATATTTTCTGTGAAGCCTCATAGCATCAAGACAGTTAACATATATTTGTTTTTGATTGTGCAAAACTGTAGCTTAACTAGAAGTTTAAATAAAAAATGGTTTTTAATGTCTGGGAATTGTTACTAGATTTGAATTTGCCTGAAGAGTTAGTTGAAGTAAAAAATACTTTTAAGCAAGGTGATATTGTTAAAATATTTCAAATATCTGAAACTTTCTGAGGATATATGAACTTTAAAACATAAATTTAATGTTTTTTTGGGGTTTTTTTCCCATTAGGTACCTGCATTATTGCTTACTGGCGATACGGTTCATGGCTTGGAGCAATTAGTTGTCCAATCTGTAGACAAACGGTAATGTTTCATATACAGAGGTATTATTCAGGCTATTCATTTTGTACATTTTTACAGTTTTTATGTCTAAATTTTGAATTATTTTTTATCTTTTTTAGCAGAACTTCATCAAAAGCTTCTGTGACATTATTCAATTATTTATTTTTTAAAGCTATCATTAAGATACCACAAAAAAAAGGAAATTCTATTTGAAATCCTGTAGTTGTAGTGAAAACAACTGATAAATGAATCCTTTCCTTTGTAAGTCTTTGTTGAAATAGCGGCAAAAGAATAACTGGACTAGATGATCAGGCTTAAGCATATATCCTCTGTATACATTTCTTTTAGAAAAAAAGTGTTTTTCCTTTTTAAAATTATATTTAACTTGTCCTTTTCCAGTGAAGGTCCAGGTTGTTTTAAGTGATGTATAATAACTTTTTTAAATGTTTCATTTATTTTAGAGACATAAGCCACACTGCATTTTCCAGAACAGATTACACTATTAGAGTCAGTACAGAAGCCACCTCCGGTGGGAGGCAGTAGATGCTATAAATGCAAATCTGAAGATTAAAATGTTAGCACACATGAGATATGCCAGGTTATCTCAATTTCCTTGACAGACTAGAGAAACAAAATACTGAACAATTCTGAGAAACCAAAGTTCTTAGTTTTTAATATGGCAAAATAGGGCCAGGCGTGATCACTCACACCTGTAACTCCAACACTTTGGGAGGCCATGGTGAGAGAATTGCTTGAGCCCAGGAGTTTGAGACCAAACTGGAAAACATAGCAAGACCTTATCTCTACAAAAAATAAAAAATGTAACCAGGCATTGTGACACACACCTGTAGTCCAAACTACTCGAGGCTGAGGTGGAAGGATCACCTGAGCCCAAGAAGTTGAGGCTATGGTGAGCTGTGATCGTGCCACTGTACTCCAGCCTGGGTGACAGACTCCAGCCTGGGTGACCCCAACTCAAAAAGAAAAGAAAAGAAAAATAATATGGCAAAATAGAACATTCTGTCAGTTGTACACTGTTTTTTATAACTTCTTTTATGTTTATTTTTCATTTAAAATAAAAATACAGCCGGGCTCGGTGGCTCAGTCTGTAATCCCACGCCTTTGGGAGGCTGAGGTGAGTGGATTGCCTGAGCCCACGGGCTCAAGACCCGCCTGGGCAGGCGAGACCTCATCTCTACAATAAATAAAAAAAAAAATTAGCCAGGCATGGTAGCGCGTGCCTGTAATTCCGTCTACTTGGAAGACTGAGGTGGAAGGATCGCCAGAGCCCAGCAGGTCGAGTCTGCGGTGGCCGGGAGCGGCCACTGCACTCCAGTCTGGGCGACAGAGTGAGACTCCAACTCAAAAAAATAAATAAATAAAAATAAAAATAAAAATACAGTAGTCCCCTCTTACCCCTGACTGTGGGGAATGTGTCCATACATACATATACATACAAACACATATATAAATACACACACACACATATACACATATACATACAAATACACATACATATAAATATATACACAAACATATGCACATATACCTGCACACATACATCTACATACGCATATGCATAAGCACATACATATACAGTACACAAACATATACATGCATACTCACATAAACACACATATACATGCATACACACATACATGCGCACACACACTTTCAGCCCTATCTCTGGCTATTTCTTGCCATCACTGCCCCCTTGTTTTAGTGCCCAGAGGGAGGTCCAGGGCTCTCTCTTCTTTCCTTCTTGCTTCTATGTTCCCAAATTCTACCTGTTTCACATTTGACTTTTTATCACATGATCAAGAGGAAAACTGATGTTTTTGTGTTGCCTCTCTGCTGATGTGATGTACAAAACAGGCAGTCAACATTGAAGCTTATTTGCTACTACCATCTCTTACCATCTTTTGCCATTGGCTTGTAGCACTGAGACCAGGTAGAAGTTCTTGCATTAATGAATTAGTTCTACCACCTGTCCCTTCTTCTTGGCTCACCCATGCCTCTCATAGGGCATATGTATATTAGTGGTATACTTTGCACCGTCCATCCATTGACTAGAGGCTAGTAAAGTTGTCTTAATATAATAAATATAATAATAAAGCATTTAATCATAATAAAGTTGTCTTGGTTCCCTAACTGCAGATTAACTCATCCTGGAGGCAAGACTGATGGTAGATACCTGTTCCAACACCTGTTTCACTGGTTTCACCTGTTTCACTCTTTTAATAAATGGCCATGGAAATAGCAGTTGCTGCCTCCAACAGGAACACACTGCTCACTTCTCTTTCTGAATGCGTGCACACTGACACACAGTCTACCCACACATCAAGCTTAGCCCAAGTTTTATACTTTCTGGCCTCCTGGGCTAAAGAGGCCTCTTGTAGCATCACTATGACACCTACCACAGTGCCATGTAGGCTGTTTACCAGAATTGCCTCCCCTTTTATATTGGATATTGTGGTCATCCAGGAGCAGGGTCGTGTCTTCATTTTCTAATTTTTTTGTATATCTAGCACAGTGCCCAGCCCACAGTATGTGCTACATTAATGTGTACTGAAAGAATGCATTTTTATTAACAAATCTGTGAAGGAAGAGATAGCTATATATGCTGTTCCTACCACCTGCTGCACATAGTCACTCCTTTGTTTAGCTGTTTGGAACTGAAGAAGGATACAAACAACAGCTAGACGATCTAAAACTAAAGCTACCACTTCTTGCTTTTATCTCATCATACAACTCATCAGTAACTATTTTCTTTTTTTTTTTCTTTTGAGTTGGAGTCTCGCTCTGTTGCCCAGACTGGAGTGCAGTGGCCGCTCCCGGCCACCGCAGCCTCAACCTGCTGGGCTCCGGCGATCCTTCCGCCTCGGCCTTTCAAGTAACTGGAACTACAGGCGTGCGCTACCACTCCCGGCTAATTTTTTTTGATTTATTGTAGAGATGAGGTCTCGCCAAGTTGCCCAGGCGGGTCTTGAACCCGCGGGCTCAGGCAATCCACTCACCTCAGCCTCCCAAGGCGTGGGATTACAGGCTGAGCCACTGAGCCCGGTTAGTAACCATTTTCTATAAAGGTGTTATATTTTTATTTATTATTATTATTATTTTTTGAGTCAGGGTCTCACTTTGTTGCCCAGGTTGGAATGCAGTGGCACAATCACAGCTAATTGCAGCCTCGAATTCCTGGACTCAAGCAATTATCCCACCTAGGCCACCCAAAGTGCTGGGATTACCAGTGTGAGCTGCCACACCTGGCTTATATTTTTAAGTGTATTTATTTTTCAAGGTACTGTCTGTTACCTTCAGAGTATGTATGTATAAACACATTCCCCACAGCCAGGGAAAAGGGAGTACTACTATGTTTTTATTTTAAATGAAAAATAAAAATAAAGGAAGTTATGAAAAACAGTGTATAACTGATAGAATGTCCTATTTTTCCATATTATTTATTTTTTATTTGTTATAAATGCAAATGTGAAGACTAAAATGTTAGCACACATGAGATATGCCAGATTTTCTCAATTTATTTGACAGACTAGAGAAACAAAATACTGAACAATTCTGAGACACCAAAGTTCTTTTTGTTTACTATGGCAAAATAGGACCAGGTGCAGTGATTCACACCTGTAACTCCAACACTTTGGGAGGCCATGTTATGTATACGTACAACTTTTTTTTTTTTTGTCCTCTTTGCCATACTTTGTACCCTTTTTACCACAACCATGGAGGAAGCAGGGTTAAATGTATTATGTTATATAACAGTATCAAGAATTACATTTTTTTTTCTTTTGAGTTGGAGTCTCACTCTGTGGCCCAGGCTGCAGTGGCATGATCATAGCTCACTGTAGTCTTGACCTCCTGGGCTCAGGTGATCCTCCTGCCTCAGCCTCTCTAGTAGCTGGGACCATAGGCGTATGCCACCATGCCAGGCTTAATTTTTTAATTTTTTGTACGGACGAGGTCTCACTATGTTGTCTAGACTGGTCTCAAACTCCTGGGCTTAAGCAGTCCTCTTGTCTTGGCCTCCCAAAGTACTGGAATTGTAAGCATGAGCCACTGTGCCCAGCCACATTTTTTTTTTAATTGTGTTTGAGAGCTGGTCCCTAAAATAACTTAATCTCTGTATTATGGCTAGTACCAATGAAAGATCTTTCAAATAACAGTGAGAATATAGAATAATTATATTAATAGCAAAAAAGAAATTCATAATTTTTCTCTCTCAGAGTGATAGGTATATATTTTATGTCACTTTGTTCCTGAATGTTTTCTCATCCTTCATATATATGCCACTGTGTGTGTGTGTGTGTGTGTGTGGGTGTGTGTGTGTCCAAATCAAAAAAAAAAAAAATATATATATATATATATATATATATATATATATTTTTTTTTTTTTTTTTTTGAGTTGGAGTCTCACTCTGTCACCCAGGCTGGAGTGCAGTGGCATGCTCATGGCCACTGGCACACACAACCACGTCTGGCGAATTTTTTGATTTATTGTAGAGACGAGGTCTTGCCAAGTTGCCCCAGGTTGGTCTTGAACCCGTGGGCTCAGGCAATCCTCTAGCCTCTGCCTCCCAAAGTCCTGGGATTACAGACATGAGCCACCTCACCCGGCCCTTCTTATATTTTTAAATATCTGTTTGTCCAAACAGAGAACTACTGAATTTACCACTGGTGTGGACAGAAAAATATTAGACCAGGATTCAGATATGGTACCTATTATACTTCATAGGAAGTTCACATTACATTCTGCATTGGCTTTTACAGTGAGGCAGTGTTAACTTATTCCCCTCCACCCCAGGTTGCCTTTATTGAAATAAATGAGTGAAATATAAATTCAGAAGCTTTAATTATTTCGTTGAATAGTAACACAAAATGAAAAAAAACATGATTCAGAAAAATTGAAACTATGTTTTTCTGTAATATACAGGTAACTTTACTCTTAACAGTATTTGGTGATGATGATCAGTCTCAGGATGTTGTAAGATTGCATCAAGATATTAATGATTATAATCGGAGATTCTCAGGGCAGCCCCGATCCGTAAGTAATGTTATAGCAGGTACAAATTTAGAGGGAGACATTATATTGTGTATGTATTCTTACATTTTTAAACTTGAATCACCTTCAAAGTACTCTCTGTTTGATGCAATACACCTATCAAGATGCTTTTCTCACTGCTCAAACCCATTTTGAACTCATCAATTTTGATGCCTTTTAGTGTTTCTGCTTTTTTTGGTTTCACTTCTTTCATATCAGCAAAATGTTCCCTTTGAGGACATTTTTCATCCGGAGAAATAAAAATAGTCACTTGGAGCAAGATCGGGTAAATAGGGTGGAGGACAGGGGTCGTGCCATTTTTTGGTTAAAAACTGCTGTATACTTAGTGCAGTGTGGGCGGGTACACTTGTAGATCAACCATCATGAAATGGGCAAACGCATTAAAAGAATCAAAAAGAAAATTTCACTGAAGCTGAATTCAGCCTCTCACAACAACGCTAGGTGGTACACTGATGCTGATAAGTTCCTAGAACACTTACTTGGAAGAGGAAGCCTGTACTACATGGGGCCTACCCACCAAAAGATAATTCCAGATTTTTTGGGTCCCCCTTCATATTGTAATGGGATACAGGCCCTTACTATTTGTTGAAAATATTAGTGAGTTATTTTTAAGATAAGAATCAAGGCCAAGTGTGGTGGCTCATACCTATAATCCTAGCAGTTTGGGAGGCTGAGGCAAGAGAATTGCTTGAGCTTAGGAGTTTGAGACCAGCCTGGACAACATAGCAAGACATTGTATCTACAAAAAAATCTAAGAAATTATCTGGACATGGTGGTGTGCACTTGTAGTCCCAGCTACTCAGGAGGCTGAGGTGGAAGGATTGCCTGAGCCCAGGAGGTTGAGGTTGCAGCGAGCTTTGATCGTGCCACGCGCTCTAGCCTGAGCAACACAGTGAGATTCCAACTAGAAAAAAAAAAAAAAAAGAATTGAAAAAAAATTAAGCTATTAAAATGCTTCAGTATTGGCCAGGCACAGTGACTCCTCCTATAATCTCAGCACTTTGGGAGGCCAAGGCAGGATTGTTTGAGCCCAGGAGTTTAAGACCAGCCTGGGCAACATAGTAAGATCCTGTCTACAAAAAAAACCCCCCAAAATCTAAAATACTTCAGTATCATAAAAAAGTGTGCTCTTACCCCTTGCTCCTTTTTCTGTGAGATCACAGACATTTAAGGGAGTATAGTTTCAATTGTTGTGGATGCTAGTGGGTAGTTTATCATTTTTTTAAAGTATTGAAGCAGTAAGAAAAGAATCTAATTACTATTGCTTTCCATAATTTTTTGGAACTTCTATTTTTTTATCTAGCAATTTTTAAATGTATCTTCCAGTGACACCTGTAGGGTGATTCTTTTAAAATATAACCTTTCAAATTCAAGAACTAACACTGAACTTTAAAGAAATCATTTTAAGATTTTCATGCATATTTTTACATATGTTAACACACCATTGCTCACTTACTACTTTTTGTAGATGTCAGATATTTAATGAGTAAGAAAGGCTGGTATGTAATGAATTACAATATAATAAAGACATTTAAGTCTTTGATAGTCTGCCTCCTTCAAAGATAGAGTAAGTTTACATGAATACACAAATATTTCTTAGTAAACAATTTCATATTTCTTGTCTAATTAGTATAGATTTTGTATAAATGATAATACCATATTAGAATATACATATTCAGTAGCTCTGATAAAGAACAGAAGGGTATTCAAAAAAATGTGCTGTTTGTTAGGATATCTAAAGTCATTTACCATAGATTTTGTGAAAGCTGTAAGGCTGTTTTGCTTTAATTTTTTGTTATTATTGTTTTGGTTTGGTTTTTTTCAGTCAGAGTTTCACTCTGTCGCCAAGACTGGAGTGCAGTGGCACACTCACAGCCACTGCAGCCTCCACCTGCTGGGCTCTGGTGATCCTTCCGCCTCAGCCTTCCAAGTAGCTAGAACCACAGGCATGTGCCACCATGCCTGGCTGATTTTTTTTTTTTTTATTGTAGAGACGAGGTCTCGCCATGTTGCTCAGGCTGATCTCGAACTCCTGGAATCAGGCAGTCCTCTCACCTCCACCTCCCAATGTGCTGGGATTACAGGTGTGAGCCACTGCGCCCAGCTTGTTTTGCTTTAAATATTCATTTCTCCCACAGAGAATAAAAAACTGAAAATTAAGAAGTGATTCTGAAAAGACCATTCTTGTTCTTTTGTGTTCCAAAAGAATCACAATATGATTTTCTTGGTCTGAAGGAGTTTTAAAAACTGTTTTCTCCTCACTTGCTCAATTCTTTGCATTTTTGTCTCGATCTCCCTCTCAACTTATCTGGCACTTGATACATAAAATGCATACCCAAAGTTGGCTTTATGATTTTTATACAGGTTGTTAAAAATAGCAGAGGGAGTCAGGCATCGTGGCTCACACCTGTAATCCCAACACTTTGGGAGGATGAAGGCAAAAGGATTGCCTGACCCCAGGGGTTCAAGACCAGCCTGAGCAGCATGGTGAAAACTTGTCTCTACATAAATCAAAAAATTGGCCAGGCATGGTGGTGCACGCCTGTAGTTCTAGCTACTTGGAAGACTGAAGTGGAAGGATCGCCTGAACCCAGCAGGTCAAGGCTGCAGTGGCCGTGAGTGTGCCATTGCACTCCAGCCTGGGCGATAGAGTAAAACTCTGACTCAAAAAAAAAAAAAAAAAAAAAGCAGAGGGATAACCCTCCACCTCAGCCTTCCAAGGAGCTGGAACTACAAATAATTTTTGATTTATTGTAATGACGAGGTCTCGCCAAGTCACCTGGGCTGGTCTTGAAACCGTGGGCTCGGGCAATCCGCTTGCCTTGTCCTCCCAAAGTGCTGGGACTACAGGCTGAGCCACAGAGCCTGGCCTTCATTGCTATTCTTAAACTATCAAAGCCATCAAAGTCCATATGTCTTTAATGTATAATACTTATATATTGACTGGCAAGTTATAAAGGTCTTTCATGTACAATATCTCTTTTAGTTTTTAGTAGTCCTTATTGCACATAAATAATTAATTGTTGAAATATCTCTGGTAGGTTAAACAACTATCCCCAAGATCACCTGGCTAATAAGTGCTTGATTTTGGTTCCAATTCAGATCTGTCTGACTTTAAAGCTCAAGCTTCAGACTTTAATTTGATCCTGTATACTTGGTTCTTTGGTTTATTTTACTTAGAGATAACTTGAGTTTTTCATTATTATAACCCATATTTTAAGCTTGATGACACTGTAGTTACTTTTATCTGTAGTTACTTTAATCTGTGATAAGTATTAGTTTTATAAGAACTAATATTCAGAGAAATGTTTTTAAATAAAATCCATAATTAGAAAATATGTTCAATCAATATGTGAACCTTCTTAATTCATCTTAACTGGGTTTACACTTTTTAAGAAAAGTATATTATTTTGAAATCTGATACATTAGATGCTAAATCATAATATTCATTTTTTCCCCCTACCAGATTATGGAAAGAATTATGGATCTACCCACTTTACTGAGGCATGCATTCAGGGAAATGTTTTCAGTCGGAGGCCTTTTCTGGATGTTCCGCATTAGGATAATACTTTGTTTAATGGGAGCATTTTTCTACCTTATATCACCTCTAGATTTTGTACCTGAAGCCTTGTTTGGAATTCTAGGCTTTCTAGATGATTTTTTTGTCATCTTTTTATTGCTTATCTACATCTCTATTATGTATCGAGAAGTGATAACCCAAAGGCTAACCAGATAAAAAAAAAAAAAAGTTTGCTAGAATATCTGAGCTAATGTATAAAAATCAAACAAAGGACCAGTGGCAGTATAAAGTATTTGAATATTATCTTACAAACTTAAAACAACTGTATGACAAACATCTGATTATCAATTGACAAATACCTAGCAGCACATAACTGGAATTTTTATATTTTGCAGGTTCTAATGTTCAGAATTATAATGATCTAGTTATATCTCAATTTTGTGTTGTCTGTAAAGTATCTGGAAAAAATATGGAATTATATTAAAAGGAATGCTTTTATCTTTTGCTTTTCCCCAAAATTAGATTAATTGTAATATAGTAAGGAGTTGTTAAATGTAGTTTATCCAATTTATCCTCCTCAGTGGGTAGCTATATGATAATACAGAGCTATAAAGCTCATCTAAGTATTTTTGTTAAAATAAAAGATTATACAGTATTGGGGGGAAAGTCAGTGTTTCTTTTAATACTAGTTTTGTGCATTTGGAGCAGTTCTGCTTTTTTGCTCTGGTATAATTCTTTGCGATCAGCTAAAACTGAAAGGAGAAACTTGAACTTTATACTTTGATTTCATATTCTCATTTACAGAGCACTTTTTAATCAGTAGAAGATTAAAAAAATGAAAAACATTTATCTTGAGTCAGCATACTTGATGTTCAGTTATGGCATTTAAACAAGAGTTTGGTCCTTTCATAGGAGCAGATGTATAAAAGTAACATATAAAGGGAAGGCTTTTTTAGGAATCTGGTAATACTGCAGACACATCATGGTCTGATGCATTTCTCAGGGAAGGGATCTTCATATCTGTGAGCATCAAAGCCCTTAGGAAAGTACCAGGAACAGTATTTAAATCTGACAAGAGAATTACTGGTTACCTCTAGCAATGGATGGACAAATTTGATTAGTTTTGTATTGTGGAAAACTTAAAATACTGTCTCAAGATTGTAGCATATGGCCCAGATTCATCATGTCTTGTGCAGAATGAGTGGATAAGTCTGAGAAAAGTCAATACCATAGTATTAGGAGACCTACTCACTTTTCCTGGCATTACTCATTAGATAATTTAGGTGATGCCCAGGAGTCAGTGTTAGCATTGCCATCTGCGATCACTGATATTCATATCATCCAAAAATTTATTAGTGAGCCTCACTATGTGCTGACAGGAAGATGAGAAAATCTGCCACTTTCTCCCACATTAATCAAATTAGCTATCAACAAATAAGATTCTGAATGAAATTTCAATTTGCATTCTCTAATTTGGACTTAGGACAAAGCCGTTGCTTGTCATCAAGAAAAAACAATAATGGTTAAACACAGACATTATAATTACAGAAGTTTCTCACATACTTTTGTTTATCCTTGGGCCTATGTTGTGAGGAAGGCACAGCATCACCTTCCATTTCACAGATGAAATCCCCACGCTATTGATGCAAGTTGTTTTGGTTTTTTTTTTTTACTTAAGTCACCTAACAAGCAATTGAACTGGTATTAACTGGTGAAGCTCATGAAGAAAGAAAATGGGATCCTTTAGAAGTCTTTCATACTATATTATTCCTTCATTGGAGTAGGGTAGCTTAGGTGTTCCTAAGAGGAAAGGTCTAGAAAGATGACTCCTCAAGACCATGAATCCTAATTCTGCACTTCCAAATCAAATGTCTAATAGGGTGGCATACATCATAGAGAAATATTTTGGTTGCATTCACCAACTTGAAAAGTAAATGAGTAGGAGTTTATTACACCACCATTTATCAGCCTGGAAATGTATTTTCTGTCAATTAAACACTTGGTATGGGGCTATTAACAATGTTTTTTTGGCAGGATTTTATTTTCTTTGCATGCGTTCTGCTCCAGTGTCACATTTCTGGTTACAATTATTTTATTGTAATACTTTCCTGGTAGAGGTACATTGTACCAAATTTTGTAACATACAAAAACACTGTATGATCTGAAGTACTATTAAACTGAAAAGGGTATGTATTGATATCTCGGAATTTTAGACCTGCTTATTGTCATCTTTACTGATCACTGATGATTATTTGCAGAAGGAATCTGAGAGAGTATTTAAAGCAAGTAGAGTCAATCAGTGTTTTAAATTTCATGGTAATACTTCTGTGGTTCAGAGTTAGATCATATAAACCAAAGCAAACATTTGGATTTTTTAAAACAACAATATTGTAACTGTCACTAAAACAGATGGTCCAACCTAAGGAGCAGATAATAACTTGGGCAGCTCTGTGGGGAACAAGATGGGGGAGATAACTGTTCCAGCTGCCCACGAAAACAGTGGTTTCACCTACAATTCTCAGCATTTGAGAGGAAAGAAAGGACTGTGTGGAGCCCTTGTGGCCGTGCAGATACCTACCTCACAGAGTCGTCATGGAAGACTGGCGGTTTGGTTCAAACTTTGTGATTAAAGAGTCTGTCAAACATTTTATTCTTCTGAATAAAAGCAACATATCTAAAATTTTTTAAAGGTGTTTTCTGTTTCTTTAATATTATATGCCTTAAAATTCATAATTTCTGAAAGCATTTAGTATAATTGTAATGAGTTTCTTTCACTAAAGGACATTCAGTACTTCATCACATTTCTAGTTAGTTTTGGATATATACTGCTCTCTGCAGCCTCCAACTCCTGGGCTCAGGCAATCTGCCTGCATCAGCCTCCCAAACAGCTGGGACTTCCAAGTGCACACTACAATACCTGGCTAATTTTTTGTTTCTGTAGAGACGAGGTCTTGCTATGTTGCCCAGGCTGGTCTCAAACTCCTGGGCTTAAGTGATCCTCCTGCCTCTGCCTCCCAAACTACTGGGATTACAGATGTGAGCCACTACATCCAGCCAATTTTGCTTAGATATTTTTAAATTCAAAAAGTAAAGAATTTGTCTTTAAGGAAAATTATTTAATCTGGGCAATCTGGTATATTAATTCAACGATAAGGATGCAATATAAAATAGAGATTAGGTCTCTGTGCCAATTTATCAGATCTGTTTGACTATTTAAATTGTTATTTGGTAACTGAAATTTCAGAGTCTGTGCGCACATGTTTGCGTCATTGCCTTCCCCTCCTCCCCCTACTCTTTGAAACATGAAATGTCCTCTAAGGCCCTTCCATATTGCTAAATGACCCATAAACCTGGGGCTGGGCTAGAGCAAGAAGCATTTTAGGGGTTTTAGCCTAAGACTGGCCAAGGCCAATAGGTTTTAAGGTCTGCTCTGGGCCATATGATCGCAGAGATAAGGATAATCTTTGACCTTTTGTTGTTTTGTCAGAACCAGACCATCTTCATGGTATCTGTATTTAAGCATTGGATTCTTGACTAGACAAATTTGAGGTGTTATCAGTAATTGTCATCCTTATCCCCCTTCGCACTCTGACTTGTTCATATCCCACAATGGTCAGAAGAGGAGTAGATGCCCCGTCAGGAAGCACTAAGCATATTGGGACATTATTCTTGCTAGCACTGCCTTGTTCTCTCTTTCAGACAAGTGGTATTAACTGAGCAGTCTTTTTTTGTTGTTGTATTTGTTTTTTGAGTCAGAGTCTCATTCTGTTGCACTCTCTCATGGCCACCGCAGCCTTGACCCACTGGGCTCAGGCAGTCCTGCATCAGCCTTCCAAGTAGCTGGGACAAGCTGTAGGCCTTTTGAGGGAATGTAGTATGTGATGCAAGATAGAGTTAAGGGCTACAAGATGTTTAAAGGCACTGATATCTAACTGCTTATACTTACATTAACTTAAAAATACAATTTTTAATTTTTTGAGGAACTCCAAGATGAAAACAATTTTTAAAAAAACTAAAATTACTTAATTCCTGCACCCTTAACATAAGGACTGCAGAACTCTATTCTACATCAACTGAACACAAATCAATTACTTTAATTAAGCAAAGTCCTTGCTAGATGAGATCAGATCTACAGTAACCCTTCTAATAGGTCTTGGAGAAAACCTAGAATGTATGTCTAAATGAAAATGATCCTAATGTTTTTTCACTAATTCTCGATATTAGGGCTGTAAGGGACTTTAGAAACCGGCTGTTTTCTCTGTGAAAATCAGGTGTAAGCTATGGACAGCTCACCAGAAATATGCACATATACACATACAGTCACCCCTCAGTATCCACTGGGGATTCATGCCAGGACTCCCAAAGACACCATTCACAAGTGCTAAAGTAAAATAGTGTGGTATTTGCATATAACCTATGTACATCCTTCTGTATGCTTTAATCATCTCTAGACTACTTATAATAATATAAATGCTATATGATTGTTGTACTGTATTTTTAAAATTTGTATCTTTGGTGTGTGTTTTTTTGTTTGTTTGTTTAAAATGTTTTTTTGAGTCAGCATCTCACTCTGTTGCCAGGCTGAAGTGCAACCACCACCCTGATAAGTCAGCCGCCATTAGCATCAAGACAAGACCCTCTACCAGCAAAAAGATTGACTTGCTGAAGGTTTGGTTGGGTCAATAGTATTTTTTTAGCAATAGGTTTATTTATTTATTTATTTTTCTTTTTTTTCAAGTCTTGCTGTGTCATCCTGGCTGGAGTGCAATGGCGTAATCATAGCTCATTGAAGCTGTGAACTCCTGGACTCCATCAATCCTCCTGCCTCAGCCTCTCAAGTTGCTGGGACTACAGGCAGGAGCCACCATGCCCAGTTTTAGCAAAAAAGTTGTTTTGTTTTTTGAGTCAGAGTCTGTCACCCAGGCTGGAGTGCAGTGGCACACTCACAGCCACCACAGTCTCAACCTACTACTGGTCTCAGGTGATCCTTCCATCTCAGCATTCCAAGGAGCTGGAACCACAGGTGCACACCACCTCGGCTGGCTATTTTTTTGTTTTTATTTTTAATTGTACAGACGAGGTCTCACCAGTTGCCTAGGCTGGTCTCGAACCCCTGGACTTGGGCAATCATCTTGCCTCCGCCTCCCAAAGTGCTGAAATTACAGGCATGAGCCGCCATGACTGGCCAGCAATAAAAGTATTTTTAAATTAAGGTATATACATTGTTTCTAGACATAATGCTGTTGTATACTCAATGTATATTGTGGACATAACTTTGATATGCCCAGGGAAACCAAAAAGTTCATGTGACTTGCTTTATTGCTGTGGTCTGTAATCAAACCTGAAACACCTCCAAGATACAACTGGTTCTGAAACTATTTTAGATAAATGGTTTTTGGATTCCCTGGAACCAGACACTTTCTGAAGAGTAATTTAGGTCAGACCCTTTATGCAAGCTGCTGAAATTTCAAGGTTAGGTAAGACACAATACCCGTCTTCAAGCACATCTCAGTTCTCATTAAGATAGACACATACACTGACCTTACAATATTGTTCATAATTGTTCACAGAGATAATATGTGCAAGATTACACTAGAACAAGAGGCGCCTGGGTTGAGGAGGCTTGGAAGAGATGGTAAAAAAAGCTTGCTGAAGAAGATAACACTCAGACCACAATATTAAGGGTGAACAAATTAATGGTGGGCATTGCAAGCCAAGCCTGAAGCCACAAAAGAGTCTGCCCTCTAAGGCAAAAAACTGGAACAGTGTGAGGGAATGTGGAGGGAGACGATGATTGTTAAAGCTCACGTAAGAAGTTCGGATTGTATTCAGTAGAGGGATTCAGCCTCAAGAGATGAGCAGGGGAGTAACCATCAGTTTCTATGGAGGACAGACTAAAGACAGGCAGAACCAGAGACCAGGACAGTTGCGGATTGCTGCAAAGGTTTGATCAAGAACAGTGAGGAGACGGAGAGGGATGGATTTCAGAGGTATTCATTTATTCTATAAAGTTAACCAGGACATCAAAGGGTTTTGTAAGCTGACTCCAAGTTTTCTAGTTTAGACAACTGTTGAACAGATAATTCACAGATGATAAAAAAAGAGATTTACATAGGAAATAAAAGATGAGAGAATCAGGCATGAGTAAGATCGAGGAACAGGGTGTTGAGAGCAGAGGATGGAACTCTGGGACACACCAACATCTAAGGGGCAGAAGGAGAGCATAAGGGCCTTGGAATTACCCCAAAGCCCGCTCTCTGGGTTTCCGGGCTCAGCTCTACAGAGGAAAGAGGCAGGGAAAGAGGAGGAAAGACTCTCCCTGTGAAAACGCCGCGACACCCGCGACACCCAACACGCAAGCGGACAGCCCGCCGAGCCGGTGACCCGGCAGTGAGCAGGTGTGGCCAGTGTGTGTCATCCGTCACTGCTAAAAGTCTGTCCTTGCAGTCACAGAGCGCTGGGAGGCCTGAGGAGACAGGGAATGGGACAAGATCAACAGCCCGGAAGGGACTTCCACAAAGTATTATGAATCATATCCCACCTGTGGCCGCTCTTTTAAAGATCTGGGCGCCATTAGACACCGACCTCGGCTCTATACCTGTCGTCCAACAAGCCCCATTTGTTGACCCCTCTCAGTCACCCCCGTCTCCGGATTAATGAGCCCGTGGGAACACCGCAGCAGGGAAAGTCGGCCCCGGAAGTCGGCCCCGCCCCCCTCAAGCGGAACCTTACTGTTCTCGGAAGTCCCGCCCATTTCCGCAACGCCAAACCCGATGCCGGAAACACCAGGCCTTAGCCAATAACTTGCTTCCTAGGAAACGTCACCTCTGATCCCCCGAGACTAATCAGAGCGAGAGGGACGAGCTCCTCGCGAGAGGTGAAGTTGAAGCTGCCTCCGCCATCTTGGAGATGGGAGTCGGGCGATGGCTGTGGTCCTTCTGCTAATGCAAACAACAAAACAGGCCCACTAGTCGCCCCCAATAGGCTATCATCACTGTAAGTGTTGGCCAAAGCCACACAAGGAGCGAGGGTGTCAAGCCGCGGGCGGCGACACTGAAAGCAGCTTCATCCGCCTTGTGGGGCGGCAGAAGTGAAGTGCCTGCGGACCGGAAGCATGGTGCAGTCCTGCTCCGCCTACGGCTGCAAGAACCGCTATGACAAGGACAAGCCTGTTTCTTTCCACAAGTGAGTGCCCTACGCGCCTCGCGGGACCGGCCCCGGCTGGGCTGGGGCGCGCGACCGGTTAGGCTGGGGGCGGAGCTAGGCGCGCGTCCGCGTGAGACCTAACGCGGAGGGCGGAACCAGGGCGGGGCCTGGCGCCCCCTCGGGGCGCTTGCTGGGAAGTGGGGGCGTGTCCGGCCGGATCAGCGAGGGAACTGCTTGGGCTTCGCGGCCGTTGTCGGTGTTTCTCGCGTTTCAGGAACCAGCCGTGGGCGCGGGTCTCCTGTGTGGCCTCGGCTGGCGAGTTCCGGCGGGGGCGGTGCCTGGAGGCCCCTGGGATCGTCTGGGTTTCGCCACCCCCGGGAGCGTAGAGAAGCCGGGTTGTATTAACTCCTTAGGAGTAAATCTGAAATACAAGCAAAGCTCTTTGAAAAGACCAGAAAATCCGTTTTCGTTCTTGCTGTGGGTGGGAGTCCAGCATCATGGCAATCAAGGACTGATTTTGACCAGAATGTCAGGGAGGATTTTTAAGCCGATGTCTAGGAACTAGTCTTTAAGGACCCCCAAGTTTTAGAGAAAGCTTCTGCTACTGCCAAGGTGAATCGTTATCTTGCCAGCACTCAGGAGTGATGACGTGGGCAGCAATACCAGGACCGCGACCCAGCGCCTGGTGAAGGTCCTGCGGGAGCTGGACCAGGCCCTCGGAGGAGCCGCCGGGCTCCATGCGCCTTCATCCAGTAGGCAATGAATGCAGCTGAAGGTCCTAGGAGGACAATAGTATTTCGGAAATGGAAGAGAAAACCGCAAAATTCAAATTACTTAATGATAAACGCCTGCGGAATGTGACAAGATGACATTTCATTCAACTAAATTTGCTCTTAAAGCTTTATGTATGCTAGTTTTTCTTTGCAAGAATTCCCGACTGTGCACGGATGATAGCTAAGAAATCAGACCAGCAGTAAATTATATGAATTATTCATAGCTAAATAATTACAAAAGTTTAAATATTGCTTCATTTTTTTGGTGGGGCCGTTGATGTTTCATAGGGCATGTAGATGCTTTTTTTTTTTTTTTCTTTTTTGTGTTGGAGTCTCACTCTTGTCGCCCAGGCTGGAGTGCAGTGACATGCTCACCGCCACCTTAGCGTCATCCTACTGGGCTCAGGTGATCCTTCCGCCTCAGCCTTCTAAGTAGCTGGAACTACAGCACCATGCCCGGCTAATTTTTTGTGATTTTTTTTTTATAGAGATGAGGTCTCACCAAGTTGCACAGGCTGGTCTTGAATCTCCGGGCTCAGGCAGTCCTCTCGCTTTGGCCTCCCAAAGTGCTAGGATTACAGGCTGAGCCACTGTGCCCGGCCGTAGATGCTTTTTTATACGTTAGGTTTCATGTGAGAAGGACCCAAAGAAATAAGAGTACGTAGAGCATAGAGAGATCCCCCGAGTACTGACATTTTCCCTTGGAGAAGGGGCTAGCACGCTTGCAAAATTGAGTTCAGCATATCCTAATATAGCCTCTGGGTCTATTGGAATTTCTGAAAACGTGTACTTTCAAAATGTAGGAGTAGGTCGGGAAATGGTGATGGGATTACATACACTTAGACCCACACCTCCCCACCTCCGTTCTGATGGCAGCCACAGGGAATCTAAAGCTTTGGAAAAAGCTTCATTAGCACTGGAACTAGTTAAGTATGGCATTCACACATCAGAATACTGTGTTTCTGCTGGATTTTAAACAGTGGATTGAATCAAAAGGGCTAAACTGATGCTTATCCCTTAAAGAACAGTTGTAAGAGGAATAGATCTTGAAAGAACCTCAGAATTTTTAGTCCTTGGACCAGAAAGCCCTAGGTACTGAATTTTACCAACAATTGCTGCCATAATTTGTTCTATTACCGACCTTTCCAGCAAGGATTTTCTGAGGGTGCCTCTATGTAGTGGCACTAGAAAGAGGGGCTATCATAAACATCTGTTAGATCTTCACAATAATAAAAGAGTCAGGCTCTAGCATACATAACATGGAAGAGAAACGTGGAACATAGATTTGAAATATCCTTCTTTGTTTTTTCTAATCCCTCCAGTTTACCAATCCTTGACCTGGAAAAGTAAAATCATAATAAGTTTAAACTCTAACTGCGTCTCTTTATCCAGACCTAATGGACACAGTTGGTTAAGAGATAAGTCAAAATGGTTGATTTTATTTATTTATCATATATAATTTTTTTAATTCAAATTTAGCTTATTCATATTTGTCAGACTGATTCTAGGAGAACTAAAATTCTCTTTTGCCCAGTACATAGACATAAATGTGCATTTTTTTGTCTTTATGTGCCGCACACAAAAAAATTACTGGTAAAAATGAATACAGTGTCTGGGTGCAGTGGCTCACACCTGTACTCCCAGCACTTTGGGAGGCCAAGGCAGGAGGATTCCTGAGCCCAGGAGTTTGAGACTAGCCTGGGCAACATAGTGAGATCTTGTCTCTAAAAAACATAAATAATTGAGTAGGGCACAGTGGCATGCACCTGTAGTCTCAGCTACTCAGAACGCTGAGGCAGGAGGATCACCTGAGTCCAAGAGGTTGAGGCTGTGGTGAGCCATAATTATGCCACTGCACCCCAGCCTAGGTGACAGAGTAAGACCTCAACTCAAAATATATATATATATGAATACAGATTTAATCTGTAGTATATATTTTACTTCAATTATTTAGTGTCCTCAGTATTGAAAGTTAAACATTAATAAATTAGATGAACAGACAACTAGAGTTAACCTTTAGTCAAATATTCCCTAGAATGTTAACACCAAAGTTCTTTCCTAAACTGGAAAGTTTGGGTAACTTAATTTTTTATTTTTTAAAATAAGCTCAGAGAACTGAATGATATCTTCTTCTTAGGTTTCCTCTTACTCGACCCAGTCTCTGTAAAAAATGGGAGGCAGCTGTCAGAAGAAAAAACTTTAAACCCACCAAGTATAGCAGTATCTGTTCAGAGCACTTTACTCCAGACTGCTTTAAGAGGGAGTGCAACAACAAGTTACTGAAAGAGAATGCTGTGCCTACGATTTTTCTTTGTACTGAACCACATGACAAGGTAATATGTGTTTTAAAATACTGAATTGTTTTCTATTTATAAAATCAATGTGTTCATTGTGGAAAATTTGGAAAATTTACAGTTAAAATCAAGAAAATAACCTGGATCCTTTCACTTGGAAATAACCATTGTTAACAATGCTGTACTTTTCAAAAACATAAAATGCAGTTTATTAGTAACTTATGTAAAGATCACTGTATATCCCAGCTTGTATATTGATAAGTTTGGGGGTTTTTTAATCAATACAGTTGAAAGCATTTTTAAAAAATACTTAGTATTTAATTAAATCTAATGAATCATTTTATCTCTTTTTTGTTTTCCTCTTCTACTTCAGATAGAAAAGTTTAATTAAAACTGAAATGATTTTTCTCATTTTGGGATGTTTCTATACCATGAATTCACAAAAAAAGTCAATATTTCTTAAATTCCACAGATTAGTTCTTTTAAACTCTTGTTTCAGTTACTAAATTCACACATACTCTGTATTATTGTTTTAGAAGGAAGATCTTCTGGAGCCACAGGAACAGCTTCCTCCGCCTCCTCTAACACCTCCCATTTCCCAGGTAGATGCTGCTATTGGATTACTAATGCCACCTCTCCAGACCCCTGATAATCTTTCAGTTTTCTGTGACCACAACTATACTGTGGAGGATACAATGCACCAGAGGAAGAGGATTCATCAGCTAGAGCAGCAAGTTGAAAAACTCAGAAAGAAACTCAAGACTGCACAGCAGCGATGCAGGAGACAAGAACGGCAGCTTGAGAAGCTGAAGGAGGTTGTACACTTCCAGAAAGAGAAAGACGACACATCAGAAAGAGGTTATGTGATTCTACCCAATGACTACTTTGAAATAGTCGAAGTACCAGCATAAAAAAACGAAATGTATATTGATTTTTAATGGGGCAATACCACATATCCTCTCCTATCCTTCTAGAAAGGAGTTTCATTTGGAAAAAACCACACTTGATTACTAATATAAAAACAGTTCAGAATATTTTTTTAAAAAATAAATTCGATATATACTGTAAAATTATACAATTTTTTGTTTGTGATTTCAGGGTTTTTACATTTTAACAAAATATTTTAAAAGTTATAAACTAACCTCAGACCTCCAGTGTAAGTTGGTTTCAAGATTGAGTGTTTTTGTTTTTTTAATATTTATAGAAATTATGTAAACATAAAAGTAATGAGAATGATGCAGTAAGGATGTTAAGTTTAAACTGTTTATTGAGGGAACTTCATTATGTTGTAAATCATCAGTATGGGTCAGATCATGGACAAACTTCTCAGAATATATCATATATTCAAACTTCTCAGAATATATATATACAGTTAAACTCTCTTACATGTAAAGTCAGAAGTTTCGTTTATTTTTCTGAATCAGTTAACAAGGATAAATTGGCAAGACAACACTTAAAAAAAGATTTGGTTGTCTTCAGAGCAGAAAATGAAGAGTCAGTCTTTATCTAATCTACTAACTTTATAAGGAGTAGATTTTTTTTAAAGGTGGGCTCTATTTGTCCCCCACTGTCAAGTATTGTAAACTAGTATTTGCAGTGGAAGAAATATTCTTCAATAAATAAAGCAAGGCATTTTATCAATGAAGTAATTAAAATTGGGGCCTGATCCGTGATATGCATTTTTCTCTCATCACTCTCTAGTTAAAGGACATCCATTCCCCATCTGTAGTTATATCTGCATCCAATCTCTCACAAAAGTGTTATGTTAGTAGAGCTTGATTTATATCATAATATGGTAGTCTTACACTTGACTGATTAATTTTGGTCAAGGCATCATAAAAATATTATTTCCTCACTATGAACACAAGTTAGAAATTATCTCACATTTACTTAAATGAGTGATTTATATTCCAAAGCAACCTAATATGTAATGTTTACTTTAATGAATGTTGAGATTTAAACACTGAGGTTTCTATTTAAACTGTGAGTTGCGTTCTGACTTTATGAGAAATTTTACATATATTTGTAATGAAAATATGTTCTGAGTAAACAAATATTGCTATAGGAATTATCTACTTAGATTTAGAATAACTGATCCAACTATAATAATTACTTTTATATTTGAAATTACACTGAGATAGTTGAAGAGTAATAGATCTTTCAAGACAGTATTAAAGATATAAAACAATAATGTTCAAAAGTGTCTTTGTAGATCTGGTTTTTATTGTCATTCATTGCCAAGCTGCCAGTGGGTAGCAGTTTGATTTGTAGAGAGTCAATGTTTAGTGAAACAGTATCTCAAAAATAGAAGTAATGATTAGAAGATTACTTAATTACATGTCAGATAACATCACTTAGAACTAACTCTAGTGAATCAGAGGACTTTTACTGGTTATGCAGTCATGGAACTCATAACTGTTTTAAGAAATGGCCGGGCCGTGGTGGCTCAAGCCTATAATCCCAGCACTTTGGGAGGCCGAGGTGAAGGGACTGCCTGAGCCCATGGGTTCAAGAACAGCCTGGGCAACTTGGCGAGATCTCATCACTACAATAAAATCAAAAAATTAGCTGAGCGTGGTAGCGTGCATCTGTAGTTCCAGCTACTTGGAAGGCTGAGATGGAAGGATCGCCTGAGACCAGCAGGTTGATGCTGGGGTGGCCATGGGTGTGCTACAGCACTCCTGCCTGGGCAACGGAGTGAGACTCCAATTCCAAAAAAAGAAAAAAGAAGCTATAGAGTGTTCAAGTAGCTTGTTTTTGCATTTCATCTCTCTAGCAATTTCTGGATGATATATGGATAAATATTTTGAAAAGTGTAACTCTTCACTTTAAAATGTCCCCTGCATAAAAGACAAATCACTACGTGTCCCCAAAACCAAGAATCCAGGTTAAATTATAAAAGTGGTAATTGCCTTTGGGATGCTGAGGTGAGTGGATTGCCTGAGCCCGCAGGTTCGAGACCCACCTGAGCAGTGAGACCTCATCTCTACAATAAATCAAAAAATCAGCCAGGCATGGTAGCGCATGCCTGTAATTCCGGCTACTCAGAAGGCTGAGGAGGTGGCCACTGCATTCCAGTCTGGGCGACAGAGTGAGACTCCAACTCAAAAAAAAAATAAATAAATAAATAAATAAATAAAATAAAGGTGGTAATTGTAATTACTTAGCATCTTAGCATTATTTTATTTTATTTTTTGAGTCGGAGTCTCACTCTGTTGCTCAGGTTGGCGTGCAGTGGCACACTCATAGCCACCGCAGCCTCGACTTGCTGGGCTCAGGCAATCCTCTCACCTCAGCCTTCTAAGTTGCTGGAACTACAGGCACGCTCTACCATGCACAGCTTATTTTTTGATTTATTGTGAAGACAGAGTCTCACCAAGTTGCCCAGGCTGGCCTCAAACCCCTGAGCTCAGGCAATCCTCTCACCTTGGCCTCCCAAAGTGTTGGGATTACAGGCTTGAGGCACTGCTCCCGGTCATATCTTAGCATTATTATTTAACCTGAAGCTACTTTACTTTCATAACAGACATAAATTCCCATTTGGAGAACTGAGCAAGCAGCATGTATACCAACTGCTTGTATTTAAATAATTTATGATAGTAGTTTAACAGGGAGTTTGAGATGCAGGTGCTTATTTATGAATTTGAGATGTAACATTTGTTGAATGGTTTTAAAATTCATTTTGTCTGTTGCTTATAACATTGCCAAGGAAAGTAAAATATTTAGGCCAGAATTTGTTCTGTTCAAGCATAGTGAAACTCAGTCTGAAACAAACAGGGGCAGGGTCTCAATCTGAATCAAATGGGGAGAAGATTCATGTGGATTGTAGCATATTCTGAAAATTGAAATTGATAGTAAGCATATATAGTCAGATACTAAAAGTTCCATTTCTGTGTGACATAATCTGGCAGTAGTGGCAAGAAGTAATTGTTTCTTAATACTAGAACTGTTGGGAGAACTTTTATAATGGAAAGGGATTTAGAAATTATCAAACACTAGTCTAACCTCCAAACCCTGTAGAACCCTCTTCTATAACATACTTGCTAACTGGTCATCTATTTTCTGTCTTTAAGCATTTATTCTGTTAAGGTTATTAAAAATGGGTTTCTAGATTAGAATAAAATCAGTTGCCATTCTTTTTACCCTTTATGATATAAGTATAAACCTCATTTTTGAACTGCTGCTTAGTTTGAACTGTCACATTCCAAATTTAAGTTTTAGATTTTTTAAAATGTAAATGTTTACTAAGTGTTTATCTGTTATGTGCACTAAGAATAATTATGTTGTTGCAGTAAGAGCATATTAGCAAAACTTTGGATTTGGATATCCGAGTATATAGGGAATATTTTTCTTTTAACTATAATTTTGTGATCACTTTCTTAGAAGCATAACAATAATGGTGACGGCAAATGAAAAATTTCACAATATGTACTTTTTAGCTTAAAATAATATTCCATGATAATCTTTTATTATTAAAAATTGTGCATACACGTATGTAACACCTATGGCTTTTATAAAGTCAGTGGTAAGCAACATAATATATTTTAAAATGCATTTGAGCTACATAAAGAAAACTCTGTTTGTGTTCCAGAATTTTAAAAAGATAGTTCACCCTGAATAGCATTTAAAGAAAAAACAGATTTACCTGCGTGGTTATTACTCTTTCTTATATTGGAAGAGTAATGTACATTGGATGACCAGTAAATGAAGAACATTGTGCTTGGCTGATGGTAACTGGTGTTTCTGGGCATTATGGTTTTATGTAATCTTGTGTTTTAAAATAAAATCACTCACATGAAAGAAAAATACCAAGGAACAAACAGTGATTTGCAAATAAGCAAAAAAGCAACCATAATTATTATACTTAAAGGTAATAGAAAAGTTTGCTCAAAGTAATGTTCTCTTATAATTCCTTGTGTTGATATATTTTTTTATCTTGAATATGGCTTTATTCTACTGAGATATTTCTGAATGATAAATATTTTTAAACTCAACTATTGAGAATTTTTATTTGTTCCTTTCTAAATTCATAGTGTTTTGTGTCTTGAGATTATCAAAACTTCATTTTTAAAATGTCCTAAGGGATACAAATAAACTTTATTGTTTTAAACCGTCTTTTGTGAGGTCAACTATAGAATATCAACAATAATGGAATAAAAAAATGACTTCCAGAATGACTTCAGAGGAGCTCTGCTGACTCACTTTCCAGTGTACTGGCAAGAAAAGAAAAAGCTAAACAATCACTTAAAGTACTGCAAATTGTCCTAAGGGATGCAACAAATGAAGAAACATTCAAGAGAATCTACTAAATCTCCATAAAAACATAAGTCTGTGGCTTTTATTCTGCAACCCATGATCTTCCAAATCAACCCTGCCCATTCTGACTCAGTGCTACAGAAGCTCTACTCTAAGTGCGTATGTCCAAGAAGATAGTGCTCCCCCCAGCTCCCAATCACAGGCTGTGTTATATCCCAGAGAGCGGCAGGTTTCCAGTATTTCTCATGCCCCTCCAACCTTGTATACAGAGGTGATATTCAAGGAGAGTCTAACCAAAGGGTCAAGGACTGCCTCCATACAGTTTCCACTCAAAGTGGAGGCTGTAAGTGAGGTGGGCCAAGAACACTGGGGCCTTGATCACCTTCTTCCTACCTCATTCATAGAGTGGATTTTCCATGCCAGGAAAGACAAACCAAGAAGACTAAAGGCTATTGTCCCGAGCCCTGCTTATAAAGCAGACACATCACTCCTACAGAAGCAGGCCACTGTCCTCACCCTACAGAGCAGTGGCTGAGATTTTTCCTGGGGGATATGCATATTATAAGAACAGCTCTGAAGCTCTCCTGAAAGGAGCTGACTTTGTTTGGAATAATGTGGGGGAAGTTCAAGCCTAAGGGTGCTCTCAAAAACAATAGAGAATTTAGTAGTAAGAATTTAGTAGTAAGCAATTAAGAGGAAACTGATAACCCCAGAAAGGCAGCAGATAGATTGTGGGCTAGCCAACTTACCAGAGAGAACCAAAGAGCGATAGCTAAGAAGGGTCCTCCTGGGGTCAGATTAAACCTCAAAAACTTCCCCCAGCAAAGGGGGTCCAAATTTAATTGGATCAGACTGTGGAGTAATTTATGCCTCCAGGCATTGTAAAAATGTGATACCAACAACCTTTACAGAGATTAGGGAAATAGGCAGTCAAGGAAGTCCTGCTAAAATCACTGTTGTTCCAGATGACTGTGCATGTCCAAGGCTGCATCAAGGGACTGACATCAGAGATTTTTTTTACTGACTAAATTAGTCTAGCCATGTAATTAAATAAATAAGCAAACAATAGTAACAAACCCTGGGGACTGGGGTGAGTGGGTGGCTAGAATCAGTTTTAGAAGTCCTAAAATATATCATCTTAAATGTCCAGTTTGCAACAAAAAGTTATGAGATATGCAATGTAGAAAATATATAATTCATACACAGGTGAGAAAAGCAGGCAACAGAAATTATCTGTGAGAGGGTCCAGATGATGGACTTAGCAGACAATGATTTCAAGGCAGCCATTAGAAACACGTTTTAAAAACTAATGGGGGCTGGGCATGGTGGCTCATGCTTATAATCCTAGCACTTTGGGAGACTGAGGCAGGAGAATTTCTTAAGCCCCGGAGTTTGAGACCAGCCTGGGCAACATAACAAGACCTTGTCTCTACAAAACAAAATATTAGCCAAATGTGGTGGCATGTGCCTGTAGTCTCAGCTAATTGGGAGGGTGAGGCCGGAGGATTGCTTGAACCCAGGAGTTTGAGGCTGTGATGAGCCATGATTGTACCATTACACTCCGGGCTGGGCAACAGTGAGAGCCCCCACCCCCAACTTTAAAAAGCAAAACAAAACCAAAAAAAAAAACCAAAACGAATGGAAACCATGCCTAAAGAAGTAAAGGAAGATGTGATGACAATATCTCATTTTAAAATATCAATAATAAGCCGGGCTCGGTGGCTCAGCCTGTAATCCCACGCCTTTGGGAGGCTGAGGTGAGTGGATTGCCTGAGCCCACGGGTTCAAGACCCGCCTGGGCAGGCGAGACCTCATCTCTACAATAAATCAAAAAATTAGCCGGGCATGGTAGCACATGCCTGTAATTCCGGCTACTCAGAAGGCTGACTCGGAAGGTTGAGGCGGAAGGATCGCCGGAACCCGGCAGGTCAAGGCTGCGGTGGCCGGGAGCGGCCACTGCACTCCAGTCTGGGTGACAGTGAGACTCCAACTCAAAATATATATATATATATATATAAAAATAAGGAGATACACATAGAAAAGGGTCAAATTGTACAATACCAGAATGAAAAATTCACCACTGTCTGGGTAAAGTGGCTCATGTCTGCAGCCCCAGGGCTTTGGGGCCAGGAGTTTGAGACCAACCTGGGCAACAGTGAGACCTCATCTCTACCAAAAACATTTTCTAGGTGTAGTGGCACATACCTGTAGCCCCAGCTACTCAAGAAGTTCCGGTGTGAGACTCCCTTGAGCCTAGGAGTTCAAGGCTGCAGGGAACTATGACTGCACCACTCCTCTCCAGCCTGAATGACAATGGGACCCTGCATCTCAAAAAATTAAATAAACACATTTTAAAAATTCACTAGAGAAGTTCAATGGTAGTTCAAACTGGTAGAAGAAAAATCAGCACAGTTGAAAGTAGAGATTATGCTGTCTGAAAAACAGGAGAAAAAAATGAAAACTAAACAGAGCCTCAGAGAAATATGGAACACCATTAAACACATCAAATATGCATAATGGGAGTACCAGAAGAAGAGAGGGCAGAGAGAGAGGGAAACATAAAAAAAGTTTTGAAGAAACTCCAGCAGCTCAGCGAATACCAAGTGGAATAAATGCAGAGATCCACACCCTGACGTGGTCAAAATGCTGAAACCCAAAGGCAAAAATGTGAAAGCGGCAAAAGAAAAATAGCTAGTTATGTTCGAAGAAACCTCAACAACATTGACACCTGGGTTCTCATTTTAGAAAATGAAGGCCGGAAGGCAATGGAATGACATATTCAAAGCTAAAGGAAAAACTTGTCAGCCAAGAATATATATATTTTTTGAGTCTAGGTCTCACTCTGTACCCCAGACTGGAATGCAGTGGCAAAATCACGGCTCACCGTAGTCTCAAACTCCTAGGCTGAAGCAATACTCTGACCTCAGCCTCCGGAGGAACTGGAACTACAGATGTGCACCATCATGCCTGGATAATTAAAAAAAAATTTTTTTTTGTAGAGACGAGGTCTTGCTCTGTTGTCCAGGCTGGGCTCAAACTTCTAGGCTCAAGCAATCCACCTGCCTCAGCTTCCCAGAGTGCTGGGATTAATGCCATGAGCCAATGCTCCCAGCCAACCAAGAATCTTATGTGTAACAAACTATTTTTCAAAAATGAAGGTAAAGAAGGAAAATTTGGGGAAGATGGCAGAATAAGAAGCACCAGGAATCTGTCTCACTACCTACATAAAATGGGACTGGCAGAATTTGTCTGATGTAACTATTCTGTAACTCTGGATCTATTGAAGGCTTTCAGTTTTCAGGGAAAAACCTTGGATGACAAACTGTGATTTTTTTTAGTTGATTTCAGCTCTTGGCTTGGTGGCTACTATCCATCCCCACCCCTAGCTCCATGGCAGACAGTGCACAAGTTGCAGGAGCAGCTTACCTGTGGTTTGTGGGAGCCAGGGAGGGCAATAGGAACCCTGTCCTCCAAATATCAAGGATTTATATCTGATCACTGCTGTTTCTGATCATGCAAACACAGAGGTGAATAACCACTGTTGCATCCACCTCACAGACAATTGCAAACCCCTCTGCCTATAGCTGAAGTAACTTCCAAAGGACCTGAGGTGTTGGTGCTTTGTCCCTTTCCCCTTAATTTTTCTTTTTTCTCCCCCATTTTTGGGAGCCAGGCATTAAAGACTAGGACATTCAAAAGCAATTGCACATATGAGGAGGATTAGAAAGTCTCTATGCATACTCAGGGAAAAGTGGAAGCTCAGAAAAAAACACAAAAGACATTAAGGTTATACCTCAGGCTATTCCTTGGCACAGAAACAGCTTACAACAATAAACATCAAAACAAGGCAAAAATAAAAATTTGCAAACTTTGGGGAGTGGGAGAACCTGATTTCCATGGTTTACCACATTATTAGATTCAAATGTCTGGTTTTCAATGAAAAAGTCACAAGACATATAAAGAAAAAGGAAAGTATGGCCCAGTCAAAGGGAGAAAATAAACCAACAGCAACTGTCACTGAGAAAAACCAGATGGCATACTTTAAAAAAAATTTTTTTAATTTTAAAATTTGTTAAAGTTGTGGAGTACAAGTGGGGATTTACCACATAAGTAGACTGCATGCAGGGGAATTTTCGGCTTCCAAGAGTGGGTCACTCACCCAGTGTGTTATCATGTACCCTTCTCCCTCCTTCCCACCTCCTCCAGCAATGTCCAGTGTATGCTGTTGTCACCCTTGTGCTGGTGTGACTGGTGTTCAGGGCCTGCTCATGAGTGAGAACGTGTGGTATTCTGTTCTTTGTTTCTGCAATAGTTTACTTAATATTATGATCTCCAGCTGTGTCCCAGTTGCTGTGAAGGTCATGATTTTGTTCTTCTTTATGGCTGCATAGTATTCCATTGTGTATATATACCACATTTTCTTTATCCAGTCCACTTCTATGGGCATCTGAGTTGGTTCCATGTTTTTGCTATTGTGATTAGCACTGCAAATAAACATGCAGCAAATAAACATGGAAACACGATTTTTAGTTCTTTGAGAATCACCACACTGCTTTCCATAGAGGTTGAACTAGTTTACATTCCCACCAACAGCGTAGAACCATCACCTTTTCTCCACAGCCCCTCCAGCACCTGTTGTTTTGACTTATTAATGATAGCATGTAGCATACTTATTAAACAAAGACTTTTAAATAATTGTGTTAAAGATGCTTAAAGCACTAAAAGGAAGACAGAGAATGCCAAGAAAATGTATGAACAAATGGAAATATCAATAAAGAAATAGAAAACCTAATCTATAATACTCAGTGATTTACCACAGAAACAAAGAACTGAGTACCATATGTTCACACTCATAAGCAGACCCTGAACAAATATTATCCATAATACTATAAGAAAGGGATTGGCAGTAGCCAGAAACTGCTGGGGCACATGACATTAATAAGGGTACCTGATCTCAAACCAGGCAAAGTGGGGACCAAAGATAAGCCCAGACTTTACCTGTATGATGACTACTTATATACCTAATCCTGAATTACACCCCACATCTTTAAAATAAAATAAATTTTTTAAAAAGCATTAAAGAAATAGAAAACCTAAAAAGAAACCAGAATGAAATTCTGATGCTGAAAAGTGTAATATTTAAAATAAAAATTTACTAGGAGAATTTAAATTTGGGCAGGCAAAAGAAAGAATTAGCAAATTTGAAGATAGGACAATTGAAATTATTAAGTTTGAGTAACAGAAAGGAAAAACACTGAAGAAAAGCAACCAGAGTATAAGGGACCTTATTTAAAAGTGTGGGACACCATCACATACACATATGGAAGTCCCAGAAGAAGAAGAGTTAGAGAGAAAGGAACAGAGAATTTATCTGAAAAAATAATGTCTGAGTTGGTCACATGCAGTGGCTCATGCCTATAATCCCAGCACTTTGGGAGGCTGAGGTGAGAGGATTGCCTGAGCCCGTGGGTTCGAGACCAGCCTGGGCAACTTGGTGAGACCTCATTTCTACAATAAATTAAAAAGAAAATTAGCCAGGCATGGTGGTGCATACCTGTAGTTCCAGCTACTTGGAAGGCTGAGGTGGAAGGATCACCTGAGACAGTAGTTCAAGGCTGCAGTGGCTGTGAGCGTGCCACTGCACTCCAGCCTGGGTGACAGAGTGAAACTCCGACTCAAAATAAATAAATAAATAATTTAATAAAATACTTGAATATATATATATATATATCTCCAATAAGCTCCATGAACTTCAAGTAGAATAAACTTAAAGAGACTCACACTAAGACATTATAATCAAACTGTCAAAAGACAATCTTGAAAGAGCAAGAGAGAAACAACTTATCACATGTAAGAGATCATCAATAAAATTATCTGTAGATTTCTTATCAGAAACCTTGAAGACCAGAGGCTAGAAGGCAGTGAGCTGATATATTCAAAGTGCCAAACAGAAAAAAAAGTTGTCAATCAAAAGCTATATATATGTAAAAACTGTCCTTCAAAAGTAAGGGGAAAATAAGGACGTTTCTAGACAAACAAAAGCTGAGTGAGTTTGTTTCCACTTGATCTACACTGTGGAAATGCTCAAGGGAGTCTTGCAGGTTGAACTCTTCATGAGTTTGCATGTCATCCTTGTGCAGAGGCCATGCTAATCTTCTCTGTATCATTCAAATTTTAGTATATGTGCTGCCAAAGCGAGCACTGCAGATTGAAATGAAAGGACACTAGGCACTGACATGCAGCTGTTAGGAAGAAATAATCTTGGTAAAGGTAAACATATGGGTAAAAGCTGGTATTGTAAAAGCTAATATTATTTTAACATTGGGTTTTAACTCTACTTTTGTTTTTTACATTATTGAAGAAACTAATACACTTACAATTATTAGTCTAAAGGTTAGTATTATTGTAACTTTGGTTTGTAACTTGACATTTTGTTTTCTATATAATTTAAGAGACTAGTGAATTAAAATAATTATGAGTTTACATTTTGGACACACAGTGTATAATATGTAATTCTGTGACATCAATAAATGAAATGAGTGGGGATGGAGCTGCAAAGGAGTAGGTCTTTTGTATGTTATCGAAATTAAGCTGACATACCTTCAAATTAGAGTATTATAACCTTAGGATGTTAAATGTAATTTCTATGGTAACCACAAAGAAAATAGTTATAGAATTATACACAAACGGAAATAAGAAGGGAAATAAAATGTTTCATTATAAAAAATCAACTAAACACAAAAGAAGATACTAATGCAGGAAATGAGGGGCAAAAATGTTATATGACATATATAAAACAAATTGCAAAATGACAGAAATTAGTCCTTCTTCAACAGTAATTACTTTAAATGTAAATGGATTGAACTTTCCAATCAAAAGACAGAGATTGGAAAAATAGGTTTTTAAAAAAAATCTAAATATATGCGATCTAAAAGAAACTCACTTTAGATGCAAAGGCATAAATAGGATAAAGTAAAAGGATGGAAAAAGATATTCCATGCAAATAGTAACCAAAATGAGCTGGAGTAACTATATTAACATCAGACAAAATAGACTTTTAGTTTAAAAAAAAATTACAAGAGAAAAGTAGGACATTGTTCTATATAGCAAAATAAAATAAAAAGTTCAATGCAGCAAAAGACATATCAATTATAAACATTTATGTACCTAATAACAAATCATCAAAATACATGGAACAAAATTTGACAGAATTAAAAGGAGAAATAGACTGGTCTACAAAATTGAGGATGAAGTGGAAACATTATTAGAAAAACAAAAACTGAGACTCTGATGCTAGCCAAACCACCTCTTCAGGCTGAAAGCAAGTAATTCAAAAAAAGCAAAGATTACCAGTAAAGATAAATTATGCAAGAAATTATAAAAGACAGTATATCTGCATTTTTTTCTCTTAACTTATTTAAAAAGCAAATGTAAGAAACTTTGTATATAATTGTAGGGTTGGGCCTATAACACAGAGAAATGTAATATATTTGATAATAAAAAGAGGATGGGAAGCAAGCTATATTGAAATAAAGATATGACACCAGGTGGTAACTTAACTTCATAGGAAGAAATGTGGGGAAGAAGAAATAATAAATAAAAGGTTAATTACCCAAATTATATACTTGTTCTTCCTTCTCTGAGCGTCCTTAGAAGACATAAAAATGTTTACAATAATAATTATAACAATGTATTGCTTTGTAATATATATAGATGTAACATGGTAATAATACCATAAAAGGGGAGAAGAGGTAATAGAACTATATAGAAGTATTACTTCTATATCATTGGTAAGTTGGAATATTATTAATTTTACATCATAGTCGTTAAGTTATGAGATATCAGGAAAAGAGTAAACATTATTCAAGGACTTTACCACCTCTTCTGGAGAATGAATCAGTACATTTTCAGTTGTACACAGGATAGTTGTATCATGTTAGGTGGAACTTTGACCTTGTTACTGTTTTTATTTGGAGATTAGGTATGGTTTTTAAGACAATGTATGTCAGTGCCAAGTTGACGAGGGGTGGATTTGTAATGGTTAATTTTAGATGCCAACTTGACTGGGTTGAGGAATACCATTCAATCAGCTGAAGGCTGGATATAACAAAAAAGCAGAGAAAAGGGTAATTTGTTCTCTCTTCTGGAACAGGAGTGCCCACCTTTTCCTGCCCTTGTTCATCAGAATTCCAGCTTCTTGGACCTTTGAACTCCAAAAATTGGCATCAGTTTGCCTCCCCAGGTTCTAGGTCTTCACATTTGTACTGTGCTATACCACTGACTTCCCTTATTCTGCAACTTGCAGACAACATATTGTGGGACGTCTCAGCCTCCATGATCATGTGAGTCAATTCTCATAATAAATCCTCACACTATCTCTATCTCTATCTATGTATCTCTATCACATATGCATCCTATTGGTTCTGTTTTTCTGGAGCATCCTGACTAATACAGTATCTTTGTAAAAAATCAATTGACTGTAAATATGTGAATTTATTTCTGGGCTCACTATTCTGTTCTATTTGTTTACGTGTCTCTTTTTATATTTTGAAATCAGGTAGTGTGATGCTTCTAGCTTTGTTCTATGTGCTCAAGATTGCTTTGGTTATTTGTGGTCTTTTGTGATTCCATGTGGATCTTAGGGTTGTTTTTCTGTTTCTGTGAAAAATATAATTGGAATTTTGATAGGGTAGGGATTGCACTGAATCTGTAGATTGCTTTGGGTATTCTGGACATTTTAACAACATTAGTTCTTTCAATCCATGAATGTGAAATGTATTTCCATTTATTTGTGTCTTCTTCAATTTCCCTATCAATGCTTTATAGTGTTCAGTGTACAGATCTTTCATCTCTTTGGCTAAATTGACTGTCAAGTACTTGATTTTATTTTTTGGTAGCTATTGTAAATGAGATTGTTTTCTTGATTTTTTTTTTTTGGATAATTCATTGTTAGTGTGTAGAAATGCTGATTTTTAATGTTGACTTTGTATCCTGCAAATCTGCTGTATTCATTTATTAGTTCTAATGATTTTTTTTTTTTTTTTTTTGAGTTGGAGTCTTACTCTGATGCCCAGACTGGAGTGCAGTGGCCACTCCCGGCCACCGCAGCCTCGACCTGCTGGGCTCCAGTGATCCTTCCACCTCAGCCCTCCAAGTAGCTAGAACTACAGGTGCGCACTACCATGCCTGGCTAATTTTTTGATTTATTGTAGAGATAAGGTTTCGCCAAGTTGCCCAGGCAGGTCTCGAACCCATGGGCTCAGGCAATCCACTCACCTTAGCTTCCCAAAGCATGGGATTAGAGGCTGAGCCACCGAGCCCGGCTATCTAATGATTTTTTGATGGAATTTTTAAGAGTTTTCTGTATATATGATGATTTTATGTCTTCCTTTCCAATTTAGATGACTTTTATTTCTTTTTCTTGCCTCATTGCTCTGGCAAGTGTTTCCAGTACTATGTTGAATAGAGGTAGTGAAAGTGGGCATCCTTGTCTTGTTTCTGATCTTAGAAGAAAATCTTTCAACTTGTTATCATGAGTATTATGTTAGCTGTGGATGTGTCATATATGGCCTTTATTGTGTTAAGGTACATTCCTTCTATACTTAGTCGGCTGGAAGTTTTTATCATAACAGAATGTTGAATTTTGTCAAATGCTTTTTTCTACCTCTAATGAAATGATCATAGATGGTTTTTATCCTTTATTCTGTTAATATGGTGTA
Organism: Carlito syrichta; assembly: GCF_000164805.1. Lineage (NCBI taxonomy): Eukaryota > Metazoa > Chordata > Mammalia > Primates > Tarsiidae > Carlito > Carlito syrichta. The sequence continues at coordinate 323,601 of NW_007248505.1, forward strand.
ACATTCCTTATTGATTTGCATATGTTGAATCATCCTTGATTGTAGGAATAAATCCCAGGGGATCATAATGTATGATCTTTTTAATGTGCTGTTGAATTTGGTTTACTAGTATTTTGTTTAGGAATTTTGCATCCATGTTCATCAGGAATACTGGCCTACAATTTCCTTGTAGTGTCCTTGTCTGGCCTTGATATCAGGGTAATGCTGGCTTGGTAAATGAGTTTGAAAGTATTCCTTGCCCTTCAATATTTGGAAGAGTTTTTTGTTTTGTTTTGTTTTGTTCTTTTTGAGTTGGAGTCTTACTCTGTCACCCAGGCTGCTGTGCAGTGGCACACTCATTGCCACCACAGCCTTGACCTGCTGGGCCCAGGTGATTCTTCTGCCTCAGCCTTCCAAGTAGCTGGAAACACAGGCATGCACCACACCTGGCTAGTTTTTTTATTTATTGTTGAGATGAAGTCTCACCATGTGACCCAGGCTGGTCTTGAACCCGTGGGCTCAAGCAATCCTCTCGCCTCTGCCTCCCAAAGTGCAGAGCCACTGCTCCCAGCCATATTTGTCATATAAGTACATTAGTTGGGGGTCTCACTCTGTTGCCTGGGCTGGAGTGTGGGGGCACAATCATGGCTCACTGCAGCTTTGACCGCCTGGACTCAGGAGATCATTCTGCCTCAGCCTCCCAAGTAGTTGGTACTATAGGCACATGCCACCACAACTGGCTAATTTTTTTTTTGTAGAGACAAGGTCTCACTGTTTCTCAGTCTGATCTCAAACTCCTAGGCTTAAGTAATCCTCCCGTCTCAGCCTCCTAAAATTCAGATTACAGGCGTGAGTCACTGTGCCTGGTCTGTCTCAGATATTTTAAAAAATCTCAATCTTAAAATTATTTCTTCAAAGACTTAAAATATCTTCAAGACATCAAATATCCTAAAACAGAATAGAATATATGGCCCCCTACATTTTTTGCTTGAGTTATTATATTCCTTAAAATATAAATGACCCTGACCAGGATTATGCCTGTAATCCCAGCACTTTGGAAGGCTGAAGCTGGAGGATCACCTGAGGCCAGGAGTTGGACACCAGCCTGGGCAACATAGTGAGACCTTGTCTCTAAAAAAAAATTAAAACCTTAGCTGGAGAAACCAATTAGTTTGTAATTTGGAGTGATTTTCTGTATAGCAGAGACTTTGCTTTTGACATAATTTAACAAAATATACTGTTGGGGAAAAATGTTTTCCCCAAAATGATAAGTTTTTAAGTAGTGATGTCAGGTTAATTTGAAAAACCCCATCACATCGTAAAGGCAGTATGAAGCCAATTGTCTTAAAAATACAAATAACATTTAGGAAGCAAATAGACTGTTTTTAAAAAGTAAAACATATTAGAATTATGGGTTTAGGATACCTTTAGGTTATTAGATTGGCATTATTTTGTCCTAAGAAAAACAACTCAGTGGTTTAGAGAAACTTATGTACCAAAATTTTAGTTTCTGCAGATGCTAGTAACGTAAGCATTTTTTTGGATGCCGATTTCACAGCCAGGTTAGTAAACAAAATGTCTTAACAGTTTGATGACACAAGCTACTGAAGAGGATCAGGAATATTATTAATTCAGCAGTTAGTTTCTCTTTTGTGTTCAAATTAACTGCCATGGGGCCATGAGTTTTAAAGTAAAAAATTTCTTGTGAGGGATCATTTTGGTATTTGGTCTTAACCAAGTAAGATTAGAAAAAGGTATCAACTCCATGCCATCTCCCATAATACTTGTCTAAGAAAACTTGAAAGTATAAGGTTTAAATGTTAATTTATTTCACTTAAATATATCTTTTTGTATTATTTTTGTGACATGTCTCTTTCTGGTTAGTGGGCTGTTCTTCTAGACATTATGTACCACTGCTTCTGTTTATTCATTCATATGCTTTTGTGTCCCATAAATTATTTTAGAAACATGTTGATAAAACTCAGGATATTAACATTTTTGTTGAGACTAAAAAATGGCAGTCACTGAAGTAGGAAGTCTCTGGAACCTGGCTTATATCAATGTTAGTAGTTTAGATTGTCCTTGTCATCTATCCTCTCACCTCCATTTTTTTTTTGAGTTGGAGTCTCACTCTGTCGCCCAGACTGGAGTGCAGTGGCCACTCCTGGCCACCGCAGCCTCGACCTGCTGGGCTCTGGCGATCCTTCCGCCTCAGCCTTCCCAGTAGCTGGAATTACAGACACGCGCTACCACGCCCGGTTGATTTTTTTAAAAATTTATTGTAGAGATGAGGTCTCGCCAAGTTGCCCAGACGGGTCTCAAACCCACGGGCTCAGGCAATCCACTCACCTCAGCCTCCCAAAGGCGCGGGATTACAGGCTGAGCCACCGAGCCCGGCTCCGTTTTTTTTCTTTTAAACACAATTCTAGCTCAAATTTGTTGGCTATTGTGTATTTATTTGTGCCTGGGCTGGTGACAAGAGACTGAGTCATAACTGATTTAAAAGTTTGTGTTACCAGGTATCTTGTTTGAACATGGTCATTTTTGGTCACGTTACTGTTTCATATTAGGACTTGGGATAATGTAACCTGGATGTAATTCAAGTTGCACCCTTGGTTGGTGGAAGAGTGCTGATTGTGCTAATCTCCTGAGTAGAAGACATCATGGTGCCCTCCAACTCAGCAAAGTCATTGTTAGGGTCATGAGGCCCTTCTGAATGTGAGACAGGAGCTGGGTGCTGTTCCGATGAGATGCTGTCTGAAGAGGGCTAACTCCTTGTAGCACTAGGAAACAAGATGGAAGTTTTTATTTTGGTCCCACACCAGTTTGCTTTGGAATAGCAATCTACTCATAAAGTTTGAGAGATGTTTGGAATAACTAGGACAAACCCACAGCAAGATCCTACTGAATCTTTAACAGCTGGATGATGTTATGCAATTAACTTAATTGGAGATGCATTTAGGTCACTGGACTCTTTAAGCACCTATAATAGGTGCTACAGACATTTAAATCTCTTATTTACTAAAAAAAAAAAATCTTTGAGAAATTGATGTCTCCATTGAATTTATGGTTACCAGTTACATGAATTGACTTAAGTATCTTGAAAAAGAAATCTTAGGGAAATCATCAGAGGTGTGCACTGAGTATTTCACAACGCAAGATTGGAACTTTGGGAAAAATTGATTCAAGCTTTTATATTACCTATGCAAATCAAAAAACTTCAGCACAAGCAAGCAAGTATGCATAGAACAAAAATGTTCACCATTGTCTTGACTATCTTTCTGAAGTGGTTGGGAATAGATTTAGCAGTATAAAATTGAGGGAAACCAAGTATGGGGAATGAGTAAGTTTAGAGCTTTGGGAGTTATAAAGTGACTTTTGTA
>NW_007248505.1:327008-348184 GCF_000164805.1 Carlito syrichta
TAAGAAGTAGTAAGATTTTAAAATCTGATCAGATTTTTGAAATTTAGGTCATGAGTGTGAAATTCTCAATTTTACACAAACAGTAGAAGTACAATGTAGTATTTGATATGAAAGGAAATTGTAGCAGCTTTTGATGTTTTTTACTCCCCATTAGAGGGCTTGTAACTTTGTACATGAACAACCCATATAGCACTCAGAGTGCTTTTTGATGCCTTAGAAATAGGAACATTTTTTGTTTGACAAAAGCTAGGAAGAAGAAAGTTCATTCTACAGCTATTAGATCTGCCTCTCAGGAAAAAGTACTAACTTGTTCTTTTTGTTTCTGGTTTTCCTCGGTTTGTGAGATTACTCTATTTTTTAAAATATAATTTTATTTCTTTCAGTGATTTAAAATAAAAAAACTTTGAAACAAACAAACAAACAAACACCTTAGCTGGGTGTGGTGGCACATGCTTCTTTTCCTAGCTACTCAGTTGCTTAGGCAAAAGGATCACTTGAGACTAGGGGTTTGAGAGAACTATGATCATGCCTCTGCACTCCAGTCATGGTGACAGAGTAAGACACTGTCTCAATAAAATAAAATAAAATAGACCCTAGTCCCTGCCTTTTTTTACACACAAAATAACTTCTTACAGGGTTAGTGATTATGATTCTATAATCTATAATCAAATATATGCGTGCAATTGAACTTTAATAAAATATAATTATACTTCAATATAACTTCCGAACAAGTTTAATGTGATCTTATACATACTAACCCCTACCACCTGTATATAAGCAGTGGACTAAAATACTGTGCCAGAGCAGTCTGACAGGACTGCTCCCAGGCTATAGGCCTCAGTTTATAGTCCTCAGAAAAACTTCTAGATAAAACTAACTTTAATTTTTTTAATTTATTTTTTTCTTTAATTAAAACATTCTTGTCAAAAACCAAGTGACCACAGATGTTTCTGGACTCTGAATCCTATACCATCAATATAGATATCTATCCTTATGTCAGTACTACAGAGTTTTGATTGCTGTAGCTTTGTGGCAAGATTTTTTTTCTATTGAGAAATTGAATTCGCTACTCTTTTTGAAGATTGTTTGGGCTACTCAGGGTTCCTTAAAATTTATATGGATTTTAGCATTAGCTTTTCCATTTATACAAAAAAAATCGAGTTTTTTTTTATAGGGTCTACAGTGTAATAGTACAATCACAACTCACTGCAATCTTTATGCAGTCTTTAAATCCTGGACTCAAGTGATCCTCCTGCCTCAGCCTTGATTCCACTTCTATGTGGTACCTAGAGTACTCAAATTCATGGAGACAGAAAGTAGAAGGTAGTTGCTAGGGGGTAGGGGTAGAGGGGAAAGGAGAGTTGTTTAATTGGCATAGAGTTTCAGTTTAATAAAAAGAGTTTTGTAAATTGACTGCATAATGAAATGGATGTACTTAGCACCACTGAACTATACACTTAAAAATGGTTAAGATAGTATATTTTATGCGCTTTTTGCCACAATTTTAAAAAATGAGTTTCTGTCACAGAACAGCATAATTGCTTTAAAAATACTATCCTTATCCATATTATTACTGGTATTCTTGAGTAAAAAACACTTCTATGAGGGAGGACCCTCCAAAAAAATGAAACTTACTTATAAAAAATTGTGTATTTATTTTTACACATTTAAACTTCAGTAACCTTCAAAGTACTCTCTTGTTTGATGCTGTACACTTATCAACATGCTTTTTCCACTGCTCAGAACAGTTTTAGAACTTGTCAGTTTTGATGTCTTTTAGTGCTTCTGTTGTTATTTTGTTTCATTTCTTCCACGTTGGCAAAATATTTTCTTTTGAGGACTTTTTTTTCTCATCCAAAGAAGAAAAAAAAAATTGCTCTGGAAGAGACTGGGTAAATAAGGAGGCTGGGGCATGAGGTCATGCTGTTTTTGGTCAAAAACTGCTGAACACTCAGTGCGTGTGGGTGTCACCCATCATGAATGGGCAAATGTGTTAGAAGAATCTCAAAAAAAGAATTCACTGAAGCCAAATAGCCTCTCACAACAACTCTAGTTGGTACACTGATGCTGATGGGTCCTTAGAACACTTACCTGACAAGGGATGCCTATACTATAAGGACCTGCCCTCCAAAATATAATCCCAGTTTTTTGGGGGAGTCCCCCCTCATTTACAGTAAAATCTTTCTTCTTCATTTTTAAAAATTTTGACTTTATTTTGATATGTATGAGTCTAAGTTCGATGTTAAATTCTGATTTGGTTAGTGATGAATAAAGATCAGATTTTACATTATTCTGCGATGTGTGATCCTTGCAGCTTGGAAATGCTACTTTCTAGCCCTGTAATAAAATTCATTTTTGTCTTGATGTGCAATAAAGTTTTATACAAGAGAAATAAGATCTTAGCCTGAGGATATCAGTTGGAATCTTGAAATTTCTATTTTCTCATAACTTTTAACAATTCAAAATTGTGGAAATCTTCTTTAGGAGCTGATATCTTCTAATATTTGAAGGACTTTCCAAGAGTAAAAGTGGAAGTAAGTCTGTCTATTTTTTTGGAGGACAGAACCAGGACCAAGGACTGGAAGGCAGATTTTGACCCTGTATGAGGTGAAACATTGTAATAATTAGACCTGTCCAACAATGTCATGGGCTGCTTTATGAAGTAATGAGTTTACCATCCCTGAGGGTGATAAAGGAGAGCCTAAATGATCACTGGTTTGGAACATTGTAGAAGGAATTCCTGATCTGAGAGAAATGTTCATTCTAAAACAAGGTGGTGGAATAAGTGGCGTATGGCTTGAAGGAAAGGAATTGGTTGCTTTACACAGCTGTGGTCGCTCTCTAGGACACTCAGAGGCTTCCTGTATGTTCTCGACCCAAGATCTTTTTCTTAATCTGGGCACAGTACTTTTTGAGAAACTACTGCATTCTCTGGGCACCCTGGGCATCCCTGGGGCTTTGGTTTCTGGGTAGGTTCAGAGTTTTTGTGATTCTGGCTTTCCCTGGGCATTAACCATGATTTTTTTCGTCATGAGCCTCAGTAGAAGGGCATGATGATTTCTCCAGTAGGAGATTCTATCCCAATCCTCCCTGTATGACTCTTCTTCCTTCTTTCTAGCTGCCTTGCATCTAAATCCCCTTTCTATATGTGGAGATTTCCCTCTTTTGAGTACTAACCAGAAATCAAACCCCCTGAATGAAAAACGCCTGATGCCTGTTTCCCAATCTCTATGGTAAGGGCATTAATACTCACTCCAGTCTTTGTATTAGAAGCACATAATGCAAAAAAGTGAGAGACAATCTCCAGCAGGGACTATAGCACAGCAAGACTGAGTTTGATAGATGTGTGCCAGCATACTGAGCAGCAGCTGGGAGTAGCTATTGGTGGTAGGAGCCGCAGCAGCGATGCCTGTGGAACAGGTAGTGATGTTCACACAGTGGGCATTTTTCTGGCATGATTTTGGGCATTGTTCCTGACTTCTTGACCTCATTCTTCAGCCGTCACAATAATCCTTCTTTCCCATAACATCACAGTGCCATCAAATCTAAGACACCTTTCATGTACCGTGAAAGATAAGCAGAAACTAATTTATCAATGATACAGTGCTTCCTTTTTTTTTTTTTTTTTTTTAGTTGGAGTCTCACTCTGTCGCCCAGACTGGAGTGCAGTGGCCGCTCCCGGCCACCGCAGCCTCGACCTGCTGGGCTCCCCGATCCTTCCTTCTCAGACTTCCGAGTAGCCGTAATTACAGGTGCGCTACCACGCCCGGCTAATTTTTTGATTTATTGTAGAGACGAGGTCTCGCCTGCCCAGGCGGTTCTTGAACCCACGGGCGCAGGCAATCCACTCACCTCAGCCTCCCAAAGGCGCGGGATTACAGGCTGAGCCATCGAGTCTGACTATACAGTGCTTTCTTATTACCAGGAGTTTTTAACTTATATATGCTCATTAGATATGTATATATACGTATATATATGCATATATACGTATATATACATATATATTTTTTAGAAACATAAAGAGAAAAATATTATCAAAATAAATTATATAATTTTAAATAGCTAGAAGGAGTATATTGAACATCCTCAACAGGAAGAAGTGATAAATAAAAAAAATAAAAAAAAATAAAACAAAACAAAAAAATTGCCTAAGGTGTTCCTAAAACTTCTCTTCATTCAGAGTGTGATTTTTAGAGTCCTTGACTAACATTTTCCCCTGCACAACATTGTTCTCATGTTACTGCGAGCTTAGGTGATTGAGCATTTATTAAAAGAGCATTCTACTAGTGTCCCCTGAATACTTCTTCCAAGTCCCTGATACCAGCTTTTCAAACTGTGATGCTAGCACTCTCTTGATCTTACCATAAGGCGTCAGTAGAAAATTTTCAGACAAAAACTGGGGCTAATGTTCTTTCCCTAAATGCACCTTAAAATGGCTTCTTGACAGAACTGTATGGGTTGCAGTTTTCCATCATACCAGTGAGACCATCAACCAAGTCTGTGAATGTTCAGGTAATGGCAACTCTGTCATGACTGTTAACTTGACCAACAGCAATGACAAGACATCATCTATTGGAAAACACTCCTGATTTCAAAAATGTTAATAGTGGGGAAAAATGTGTTTATAAGAATTGATGGAATATGGTCATTTCTTTTCTAAGTAAGTTGGCCCAAATTGCTTTCTGTTTCTCTGCAATGAAGAATCCTAGATGATACAGTCTCTAACTTACACATTCACATTAAATAGTCATAATACTTAGGGTCTGAAAATCAAACTCACTTTGGGATTTGGTGCTCAAGAGGATCTACAGTGTGGTCACCTGATCCCATCTCCATTCTACCATCCAAGTCAGGACCCCGGTTGTCAGCTGGGCCCATTCTCTATCTCGGGATCATAGAGAGCAAGGTGATCACTCAGTCTGCTAAAGCAGATGCATCACAATGACCCTGTCAGCTGACAAGGCATGGGAAATTTGGGCTTCTTGCCTAAATCTGCTGAGAATTTTGGGAAAAGTTCAATAATTGATCAGCTTCTGGCTGAGTATTGAGAGTGGAGGCTGTTGGTGAGTTCCTCTGTCACTATTTATCTGAAACCCTCTGATTCTTTCTTTACTTTTGGAATGTATATTTTTCACATGTCCAGAAAAATCACCTTGCCCCCTCATGGTTTCTCTTGAGGAACTTGCAGTGGCAGGAGTCTGGTGCAAGACATTCAGAGGGCTGGGTCTGTTGAGTTCATGTTCACCCGATAATAGATGCTCAATGTGCACTGCACCTACCACCACAGGCCATGGGTCATACTACTGGGGTGCAGGACCCCGATGACCAAGGCCATGCCCATTTAACATTTTAGCCACATATTTATAGCCTAGTCATGTGTCAATTCCATCCATTAAAAACCAACACAGAAAGTGAATAATGCACATGCACTAGATGAGGTCACTCATTTTAATGTCATTTCATCCTATGAGAAATGTAGACAACAGGCTCCCATTAGAAGATGCTCATGGCACTTCTCATGGGTCAAGATTTATAAATAGTAGTTGTTGGCTCATTTATTATTCTTTAAAAAACATATGGTGACTATTTTATTCTCATTGTTTCACATCAACAAGAGTAGTTACTGTAAGGGGGAATATGGTGAGACAGAGCTTTGTATTTTCTTAGTGAAAGAAGCTCTTTAGGCATTTTCAGCTGTTTCTCAGTTTCCTCTTGGAACAGACTTTAATCTGGGAAGAATCACGTGCCATGTATTAGGTATATGCAAGCAAGTAGGTACTGTACACAAAGGGTAAACATGTCCATGTTTTTGGCTTGACTAGGTTGCCCTACCAAAAAAAAAAAAAAAACTATTGGATGAGAAGGAGATAAACACATTTGTATAGGAACAGGGATTTACCTGGGAGGAAAGGGACTACAGCCTGAACCTTTTATCTCTTTCTCTACAAATAAACCTTTTTATTTTGGAATAATTGTAGATTTATAGAAAATTTGCAAAATTCCTGTATACCCCCCCACCCAACTTCAGCTTCCCCTAATGATTTCATCTGACACAAGCATGATATCTTTGTCAAACTAAGCAACCAACATGAGTGCATTGTTATTAACTAACTTCCAAACTGTATCCTGGGGTTACCGTTTCCCCATTAGCGTCTTCTCTGTGTTCCAGGAGCCACTGTGTTCAGTCCTCATGTCTCCTTTGTCTCTTCTAGTTTGTGGCAGTTGCTCAGCTTGCTTTGTTTTTTCATGACTGTGGCAGTTTCGAGTACTATGGACTTCTTCCCTTTGGAGATTCAATAGTATCAGAACTTTCTAAGGAAACCAACCACCATCTGTAGGCAGGGAAAGCCCAAGGACCCCTCTGGGGAAGCGCAATATGAAGAAATGGAGCATCTTGCATGAAAAGGCTTTGGGCAACCTTGGCTGAGCTGGATCTGAGATGGAGGTGTTGGCCCTGCCAGGAGCAGGACTGTGTTGGAGTCCCCAAGGAGCTGGGGCCTCCATGCTATGAATATGACTCCCCCAGCAGCAATTCTTAGCACAAATGCTACTTCAGCAGTGGTGTTACCATCCTTCACCCTGCAGGCTGTTTCACTGCAAGTGATGGGTACCCAGCCTCAAAGGGCTTCCCACATCTGGTTCCTGCTTTAGTAGGAGGAGCCAAGAAAGAGACAGGGGGTTAATCTGAACATTGTGAATTTAAGTAATCCCTTTGAGAAATAAAGTGACGTGGTATTATTTAAACTCGTCACACAGCTGCCATTTATGAAGTGCCTGTTACTACACTTAAGCCTCAAACCTATTGTGAAATAGGTTTTAATATTAGTGCTCCAATATTATAGATGAGATGAGGGAGACAAGTCTAGATGGCTACGGAGGCACCAGCAAGAAGCTGACCCAGCATGTCCAACAGGCTAAACCAGAGGTTGCCTCTGAAGGTTCCTTATTCTAAAAAGGTCAGTTTCTAGTATAGGAAGTTCCCATAATTATGGCTTTACCTAAATATTCCCTCTTGCCCTCCCTCCTCTGCCATAAAGTGTTAATATGGGAGGGGGTCCTTCTCTGGGGCGCTTGCATGGTGTGTCCAGCTGTCTCAGTTCATTCTGTGGTATTATAAGAGAATCCCTGCAATCAGGTATTTATAAAGAAAAGAGGTTTATTTAGCTCATGGTTCTGTTGACTGAGAAGTTCAAGGGCATGGCCTGGCTTCTGCCAAGGGCTGTCATGCATCACCACATGGTAGAGAGGAGGGGAAATCTAAGGGGTCTTCTGGTTTTATAACAATCCACTTTCATGGGAACTAATCCATTCCACCAGAATTAATCCTGCTTTGTGAGAACCAGAACTTACTCAATACTTTTAGAACAATACCAAGCCATGGTGCCCACAGTCAAACACTTCATGCTAGGCCTTGCTTCCCAACACTGCCACACTGAGAGCTTTGGTGGGGACAAACAAATCATAACCAAACCATAACACCAGTCATCCCTGCTCAACCCAGCCAACTGACCCACAGGATGGCAAAAGAACAGGGTATCTTTGAACTCTGCTGTCTTTGTGCCTGTGAGTTTCCAAATAAACACTATTCTTTGTTTATACCTCATGGTGCAAGTAAGGATGGACTTGTGATGCTTTTGCACAAAGGACTCACAGAGGAAGATTCATTAACTTACCCAAGGTTTCACAGCTAGCAAAAGGTACAACTGAGATTTAAACTGAGTTCCAATTGTCAATTTTCTTGATATTTACAAATCCCGTCGGCTGCCCACTGCCTCTTACTTGCTGCAAAAAAGTATATGGCAGCTTCTGCTTAGCATTTTCCCATTCCAAGCATAGAATGTCACTGAAATTAATATTACACAAAGCAGCTAAGTGACAGTTTAGAACAGTATGTAATTAAATGCCATACTCAATGGTTGTGACAAGTAAAAGGACTGTTTTATACTTCCTTGCCTTTGATCTACTGTTCTCCCAGTGCTAGGGAAATGCTGCTGATCTTCCTGGTCTCCTAGTAGACCTGACTACCCTCTTTAGTGTCTCCCCTGTACTCTGTGGAGACTTTTATTATAGAACCTATAGTATACTATTGAACTTAGTTGTCTACATGACTCTTTTTCTCTAAAACTTGATGCTTGAAAGCAAGGGTCAAGTCTAAGTCATCTTAGTACCCTAGCAGGACACTCAGCACACAATAGGCATTCAATGGTTAGATGAATTGTTAAGAAAATTACCCACAACGTGGAAATAAGGCAAAGAATGATTGCAAGCTTCTTCTGTGACTTACAGGAGCATATCTAAGAGGCTCCCTCAAAGACCACTCAGTTCTCTAAGAAACTCTACCTTTTGTTTGATTTACTGTTTACAGTGGCGAGGACGAAGACTCTTTGAGAAGACTCTTTGAGGTAACGTGCTAACTTGCAGGTTTTCGTGGGCATGGATGCATAAGATTTCTGTTCGGTAGAAGAGAGAACCCCCAAAATTGCAGTTTATTGCCCCATAGAATTAATATTTTGTATCTAATCTAGGCACCGTAATTCAGCATCTGTCTTTTTTTTTTAATTTTTAATTTTAAAGATGTGGGGTACAATTCAGGGTTAGGTATACAGATGTTCATTATGCAGATACCCTTGTCGACCCACATTTGTCTTTCAAATATTCAACCAGCTTTAGCATTCTGTTGGTTCCCTCACGAATGAGTTCATAAATCTTTGACATACACTCACTTTATATTCATGTGAAAGTCATGCTTTAATTCTTAAAAAAAATATAGTTTGACAGTTTTGGAGTCCCTCTTCCCCCAGAATCCCCAGCAAATTAAGAAACAGAATTTTAATACATGAACTGGAACAGCTTTTTAAGAAAAATCCTAGCCAGGTATGGTGGCTCATACCTGTAATCCCAGCACTTTGGGAGGGATTGCCTGAGCCCAGGGGTTTGAGACCAGCCTGGGCAACTTGGTGATAACTTGTCTCTACAATAAATAAAAAAATTAGCCAGGCATGGTAGCACGTACCTGTAGTTCTGGCTACTTGAAAGGCTGAGGGGGAAGGATAGCCAGAGCCCAGCAGGTTGCATAGGCCTATGGTTCCAGCTACTTGAAAGGCTGAGGTGGAAAGATTGCCTGGGCCCAGCAGATACAGGCTGCCGTGGCTGTGAGAGTGCCACTGCACTCTAGTCTGGGTGACAGAGTGAGACTCTGACTCAAAAAAAAAAAAAAGAAAGAAAGAAGAAAAATCTTTTTACAAAAACTGCTAGCTCAGAAGCAATGTTCTATAAGAAACTAAGTTCACATAATCAATGTGAACCCTTGGACAAATAAAGCTGATTTAATAATATCCTGTTTCTCATGGGCATACAAACAAGTCTTTACTCTTTCTTCTTTATCTCTAACCTATAATTTAGTAGACTATACATTTATAAAGTGAAATCATGCGATCTTTAACTGTTCTCACCAACCCCTTGGCATTCAGGAACAAATACTTCTTTTTAAAAAAAAAATTTTATTTTAAAGATGTGGGGTACAATTCAGGGTTAGGTATATAAACATTGATTATGCAGGTACCCAGGAACAAATATTTCTTTTTTTTTTTGAGTTGGAGTCTCACTCTGTCACCCAGACTGGAGTGCAGTGGCCATTCCCAGCCACTGCAGCCTCGACCTGCTGGGCTCCGGCGATCCTTCTGCCTCAGCCTTCCAGTAGCTGGAACTACAGGCGTGCACTACCACGCCTGGCTAATTTTTTGATTTTTTGTAGAGATGAGGTCTTGCCAAGTTGCCCAGGTGGGTCTCGATCCCGCGGGCTCAGGCAATCCACTCACTTCAGCCTCCCAAAGCGCGGGATTACAGGCTGAGCCACCGAGCCCGGCTGGAACAACTATTTCTACTGAGTCTTTTTTTTTTTTTGAGTCACAGTCTCACTCTGTTGCCCAGGCTGGAGTGCAGTGGCATGCTCACAGCCACCCCAGTGTTGACTTGCTGGGCTCAGGTGATCCTTCTGCCTCAGCCTTCCAAGTAGCCGGCACTACAGGTGTGAGCTACCATACCTGGCTAACTTTTTGATATATTGTAGAGATGAGTTCTCACCAAGTTTCCCAGGCTGGCCCCGAACCCCTGGGCTCAGGCAATCCTCTCATTTCGGTCTCCCAAAGTGCTGGGATTACAGGCTTGAGCCTCTGTGCCCAACCTCTACTGAGTCTTTTCATTTTTATGGCAGAGAATAGGTAATGAGAGAATATGCTCCAATTTATTTTATGTGGTTGATATATCATAACCAGACAAGACAGGGTAAGAAAGAAAAATCACAAGTTGAGCTTACTCATTCTGAGATATTAAGTAAAGTTTATCGCCAAAATACAAAGATGATTTAACTCTGGAAAATTATTTAACGTGCCAGGTGCAGGGGCATACATCTACAGTCCCAGCTATGTAGGAGGCTGAGGCAAGAGGATCTCTTGAGCCCAGAAATTTGAGGTAAACCTGGACAACATTGCAAGACCCCATCTTTTAAAAAAAAAATCTATAATATGATTTACTAGGTTAACAGAATAAAGAAGACAAACCAAGTAGAATTGTTGATATCTACTGGATCAAAATAATGAATGTTAACACGCATTCATGATTTTAAAAATTTCTTAGAAAATTAGGACTAAAGAGTACTTCCTGATAAAATCAAAGGCTATACAAGGGTGCTGTTTTTCACCATTTTTATTCAACACTGGACTAGAGCCCAGACAGCATAAGATACGAAAAAATACATAAAGAGGGCATGAATTTGAAAAGAAACAAAGAGTGCCAAAATTCATAGAAAATATGATTATCTTCATAGAAAATCCAAAAGAATCTATGAATAGATTTGGGGGTTAATGAAATAATTTAGTAATGTTGTTGGATGCAAAATCAAACTAAAAAATCAGTTGCATTAATATCGTCCAGTTAAGTTATCAAAAAATTAGTTAGAAAATGCGTTAGTTAAAACAGAAAACCTAGTGAATGAATCTAGCAAAATAAATTCAAGGTCTTTGAAGAGAAAATTATAAAACTTTGTCAAGATGACCTAAATAAAATATGTTTGTGCATAGAAAGCTGCAATAGCAAAGGTTTTCCTCAAGTTGCTTCATAGAGCACATGCAAAAGTCATCAAGGTCATAAAACTACAAAGAGATATCATTGCACACCAACCAGAACTGCAAAACTTCAGAAATCTGGCAATGTCAAATAGGGATGAGGATGTGGGCAATGGGAACTGTTATACACTGATAGAACATAAACCAATACTGCCATTTTGGAGCATACTTGGGCAATGACAAAAAAGACTGGAGATATGTGAATGTCTAACAAAGCAATTACATTATTGATATCTAATGAAGAAACAATATTTACTCATGAGAAAATATTGTAGAATGTTTACAGAAGCAGTGTGTATATTAGTAAAATATTAGAAGCCATGTAAATGGTCCACCAAAACAAGAGTAATAAGTAAATTATGGCATATCCATTAAATGGAATTCTAGATTCCAGTGAAAATAATTACACTGGTCAATGTGAATAAATCTCAAAAACATAATGTTGCTTACAAAGTAACCTGCAAGCTGGGCATGGTGGCTCATACCCGTAATCCCAGCTACTCCAGAGGTTGAGGCAGGAGGATTACTTGAAGACTGAGGTGGAAGGATTACTTGAGGCCAAGTGTTTGAGACCAGCTCTAAAACAAAAAACAAAACGCAAAACAAAACAAAACAACCTACTGAAGAGTCCATATAGAATTAATTCATTTAGAAACTTCATTATTATTTTATTTTGCATTCAAGGGATATGTGTGCAGGCTTGTTACGAAGGTGTATTGTGTGATGGTGAGGTTTGGGGCTTCTTTTGAGCCTACCATCCAGGTGATGCATATAGTACCCAACAGGCAGTTTTTCTACACTTACCTTCATCCTTTTCTGTCCCCTTTAGGAATCCTCAGTGTCTGTTGTTTCCATTCTTATGCCTGTATGTACCCAGTGTTTAGCTCCCACTTATGAGAGCAGTGTTCTGTTTCTGTGATAATTCACTTAGAATGATGGCCTCCAGCTGTAGTTGCTGCAAAGGACAGGATTTTGTTCTTTTTAATGGCTGTGTAGTATTCCACAGTGTATATGTACCATATTTCCCTTATCCAGTACACCATTGAGGACACCTAGGTTTCATGTCTTTGTTATTATGAATAGTGCTGAGATAAATATACATGTGTAGGTGTCTTTTTGGTAGACAATTTATGCTTCTTTGAGCATATGCCCAGGAATGGGAGTGCTGAGCCAAATGGTAAATCTATTTTTAGTTATTTGAGAAATCTCCTAACTACTTTCTACATGGGCTGAACTAGCTAACATTACTACCAACAGTGTATGAGCATTCCCTTATCTTTGCAACCTCTCCAACATCTGTTGTCTTCTGACTTTTTAATAATAGCCATTCTGCCTGGTGTGAAATGGTATCTCATTGTGGTTTTGATTTGCATTTATCTGATTACTGATGTTGAGCATTTTTTTCATGTTTGTTGGCTGCCCGTGTATCTTCCTTTGAGAAATGTCTGCTCGCGTACTTTGCCTACTTTTTAATGAGTTTTTTTCTTGTTGATTCATTTAAGATCCTTGATAGATTCTGGATACTAGGACTTTATCAGATGTGATACATAGTTTGCAAATATGTTCTAGTCTTGTAGTTGTCTATTTACTCTATTGATTATTTATTTTGCTGTGCAGAAGATCTTTAGTTTAATCAATTCCCTTGTCAATTTTGGGTTTTGCTGCATTTGCTCTTGAGGACTTGGTCATGAAATTATTGCCTACGCTGATGTCCAGAAGAGTGTTTCTTAGGTTTTCTTCTAGGATGTTTATATTTTGAAGTCTTACATTTAAGTCATAAATTGTTCTTGAGTTAATTTGTGTATATAGTGGAATGAAAGGGTCCAATTTCATTTTTCTGCATATGGTTAGTCAGTTTTCCCAGTATCATTTGATAAATAGGGTGTCCTTTCCCCAATGTTTGTATTTGTTGACAAAGATAAGTTGATGGTAGGTCAGTAATTTTATTGTTGGGTTCTCTATTTTGTTCCATTGGTCTGTGTGCCTTTTTTGTACCACTACCATGCTGTTTTTTATTACTATGGCCTTGTAGTAAAATTTGAAGTCTGGCAATGTGATGCCCTGAGCTTTATTTTATTTTATTTTACTTAGGATGGCTTTGGTTATTTAGCTTCTTTTTTGCTTCCATTACGAATTTAAGTACTATTGTTTTCTTCTAGATTTGTGAAAATGATACTGGGAGTTTGCTAGGAGTTGCACTGAACCTGTAGATTGCTTTGGGCAGTATGTTTATTTTATTGATAATGCTTCTTCTAGTCCACGAACATGGCATGTTTTTCCATTTGTTTATGTCATCTATGATATCTTTTAGCAGTGTTTGTAGTTCTTGTTGTAGAGATCTTTCACTTCTTTGGTTAGATATATTCAGAGGTATTATTATAAAATATAAGTATATTAATTATAATTATAATTATATTAATATAAGTATTGTAAAATAATATTTGTGGCTATTATAAATGGGATTATGCTCTTGAATTTGTTCTCTGCTTGAACATTATTGGTGTATAGAAATGCTACTGATTTTTGAGCATTGATTTTGAATCCTGAGACTTAACTGAAGTTGTTTATCAGAGCAAGGAGTCTTTTGATGGAATCTTTAGAATTTTCTAGATATATTGTAGAATCATATCATCTGTGAGGAGAGACAATTTAATTTCTTCCTCTTGCCTGATTGCTCTGGCTAGGACTTCCAGTACTGTGTTAAATAGCAGGGATGAAAGTGGACATCCTTGTCTTGTTCCAGTTCTTTGGGAGAATGCTTCTGACTTCTGTCCATTAAGTATTAATATGATGTTGGCTGAGGGTTTGTCAAAGGTGGTTTTTATTATTTTGAGGAATGTTCCTTTGATGCCTAGATGGTTGAGGATTTTTTTTAATCAAGAAGGAATGTTGTATCTTATCAAATGTTTTTTCTGTATCTATTAAGATAATCATGTCATCCTTGTTCTTACTTCTCTTTATGTGGTGGGTTACATTTATTTATTTATTTTTGAGTTGGAGTCTCACTCTGTCGCCCAGACTGGAGTGCAGTGGCTGCTCCCGGCCACAGCAGCCTAGACCTAGCTGGGCTCCAGCAACCCTTCTGCCTCAGCCTTCCAAGTAGCAGGAACTACAGGCGTGCGCTATCACACCCGGCTAATTTTTTTGATTTATTGTAGAGATGAGGTCTCGCCTGCCCAGGCGGGTCTCGAACCCGCGGGCTCAGGCAATCCACTCACCTCAGCCTCCCAAAGGTGCGGGATTACAGGCTGAGCCACCGAGCCTGGCTGGATTACATTTATTGATTTGTGTATGTTGAACCAGCCCTGCATCCTGAAAATAAAGTTCACCTGATCATGACAAATAATCTTTTTGATGTGCTGCAGGATGCAGTTTGCTAGTATTTTGTTGAAGATTTTTGCAGCTGTGTTCAATAGGGATATCAACCTGTAGTTTTCTTTTTTAGTTTTGTGTTTTTGGGTATCAAAATGATATTGGCTTCATAGAATAAGTTAGAGAGGTAACCTTCTTTATTAATTGCTTGACATAATTTCACTAAGATCGGTACCAGTTCTTCCTTGTATGTCTGGTAGAATTTCGCTGTAAATCCATCAGGCCCAGGGCTTTTTGGGGTAGGTAGTTTTAAAAAATTATTATTATTACTGATTCAAGTTTGTGGCTTGTTATTGATCTGTTCAGGGTTTCAATTTCTTCCTGTGTCAGTCTTAGGAGGTTGTATGGTTCCAGGAATATATGCTCTTCCTCCAGATGTACTCACAAGCATACACATTTTTATAATACTATCTGATAATCGTTTGTATTTCTTCAGGATCAGTCTTAAAGTCACCTTTTTCATTTCTGATTATATTTATTTGAATTGTATCTCTCTTTTTCTGTTGTTAATATTGTTTATACTTTCAAAATCACCTTTTGACTTGTTGATCCTTTTTTTTGGTCTAAATTTTGTTTAGTTCTGATCTGACTTTGGTTGTTTGTTTCTTCTGCTAGCTTTGGCTTAATTTTCTCTGTTCTTGTTTTTCTACTTTCCTTAGGTGAAACATTAGTTGGTTATTTGAGATCGTTCTATTTTCTTGATGTGGGTGTGTAATCCTGTAAACTTTTCTCTCAGCTGTTTTTGTGGCATCCCAAAGGTTTTGGTATGTTGTGCCTTTATTTTCATTCGTTTCAAATAATTTTTAAAATTTCTGTCTTGATTTCAGTTTACCCCAAAATCGTTCAAGAGCAAGTTGTTTAATTTCCATGTATTTGTATGCTTTTGAAGGTTTCTCCTGGTGTTTAATTTGTATATACTTTAAAAACTTACCAAAACAATACCAGTATTGCTTAGAGATACATGTATATGTAGAAAACATAAAAAGTGTGTTAGGATGATAAACATATAACTCAAGGCAATTGATACTTCTGAACAGGAGGAAGATGCAATTAGATAAGAGAATACAGGATATTTCAAACACTTTGATGGTAATATTTTATTTCTTTTCTTTTCTTTTCTTTGAGTTGGAGTCTCACTCTGTCACTCAGGCTTGAGAGCAGTAGCACACTGACGGTCATTGCAGTCTCGACTCTATTGGGCTCAGGTAATTCTTCTGCCTCAGGCTTCCAAGTAGCTGGAGCTACAGGCACGCACCACCAATATTTCATTTCTTAAACTGAGTGGTGTGCACATTGATGTTTGTGGTGTTATTCTTTACATTACATATCTTATTTGGTAGAATTTTAAAACATTGCAACCAACAGCCAGTAGGTGGCAGGGAAGGGCTGGTACTTGCAATATCTGAAAGAATAAAACATTTTCTTACAACAAAATAATGCCTCTTTTAAAGTCCCTGAGCACATGCCACTCTACAAAGTGAAATGAATTAGCTAAAACCACTGTTATTTTGGTATTCATTGCTCCTAGTAATAACACTTTGGTCTTTTTTTCAGAATGTACGCTTTCCAATGGGCAACTCTGGTTTTTATTCTCCAGTTGACACGACTGAAACGCTTCTTCGAAACAGGTTGTCATGTAGGTTCATGATAACAGGTGATTGCACCCTGCATGTGGAGATGGGCAGAAGCTTCAGCTGTGTCCTCATTATGAGTTTCTCACTATCCTCTCTCCTTAGGGACCGCCCGTCAATTGTGTCACGGAAATCTGCTCTCATACTCACTCCAGAGATGGATCTTTCTGGGGGAGTGGGGGAGTGGAAATACTATAGAAATCAATGTGTCTTACTTTGTCATGTAGAGTAACTAAGCAATACTAACTACCTTGGCAAAAAAGATCAGTCTGAATGTTTTTCTAAGTAAAAGAGCAATCCTCTACGTAGGAGGTATTCTATTTTCCTCCTAGAGCGGAGTTTGTAAATTGAGGGTCATGATCTGGATCTGGCCAGATTTTAGGGATCGCATAAAATTTAGGATTTTAGGTTTCTTTTTTTAAAACCAGGTACCTGGTAACACCATTCCATGTGAACCAGCAGGCTGGACAGAGCAGAGCTCCTACATCTGGAATGTGGGTCAGCTTGCCCAGCCCTTTTACTTATGGCTATTACTTGTTTGACCCTTACAAAGATTCTCTCCTTAACCAAAGTCTGGCTAGGCTCCTCTGAGCTCTTTCTCAACTAGACCTCAACCTTATCCTAGAAAGATTTGAACAAAATGTGAACATAGTGTTTGACAACTCAAGGCCACATCCTTAGGATGACCCTAGCCTCCTTTAAAGTGACTGCCTGAAGGAACTCAAAATTTACTGTGTGTTCCAGCTAATGCCTGAAGATAGATACCACCCTGTAATCCAGCCTCTGTGAGAGGGCAGGAGTAACTTGGATGAATGCCAGTCAGCAAATACAGAGGGGTTCCACAGGGACCAGGCCCCCTTCCAGCTTCTTGTGATTTTTCACTTCTCTGATGCCTCCAAGGTCTGTTAACCAACTTCCCTTCCACTCATTCTTTTTTTAAAACTCCCCATCGGCCAGGCATGGTGACTCACACCTATAAACCCAGCACTTTGGGAGGCTGAGGTGAGAGGATTGCCTGAGCCCACGGGTTTGAGACCAGCCCAGGCAACTTGGTGAGACCTCATCTCTTCAATAAATCAAAAAATTAGCTGGACGTGGTGGTGCATGCCTATAGTTCAACTACTTGGAAGGCTGAGGAGAAAGGATTGCCTGAGTACAGCAAGTAGAGGCTGTGGTGGCCTTGAGCATGCCACTGTACTCTAACCTGGGTCACAGAGTAAGACTCTGACTCAAACAACAACAACAACAACAAAAACTCCCCATCACCTCTGCATAAATCAAGATTAACTCTCTTCCCTGTGTATTCCTTATTTTCCCGAAGCCAATGTATACTCCTGACTGAAGTCTATCCTTACTACTTTAGCTGGTGTCTGACCTTGTTTGCCTTTGATAGTCCCACAGAGGCTTGAGTTGGCTTTCCTTGCCTAGAGCAACAGGCTGAAACCTCAGCTTGTTTGTTAAAATAGTAAATATTTTCTCCCACTCCCCTGCATGTTTCAAATGTGCCATGCAGAACGCAAGCAGGCCATTGGGGGAACCAGGGTTCTAGATGTGCTATTGCCATGCTTTCTTCCACCTCCCTGTTATCAAGAGCATTAGCAACTTAATACGAGCTCAGTACTTTCAATCATCTGTAGTTTTGTTGCCATTAAAAAAAAAAGAATCTTATTTATCATACCAATTTTTTAAAAAATAGCCAGAGTATAACTTAGTTTTCTTCTTTCCTCAAATATATAATCCATGAGCTTCAAAAGCTTAGATTTTCTGTATTCTTTTCTTCTGTTAAGTTTTGGGTGAATTCCCCATGGGGATGTCATAAACTTGTAAGTTTGCTGGAAAGGGGCTCATACATATGTATTATTAGTTTTTATATATACAAAACATAAAAGAGCTGTCTCTTGTAGGAAAGTAGATTTTATTTTTCAGATATAGAATTTTTATTTTATTTTTTTTGAGTTGGAGTCTCACTCTGTCGCCCAGACTGGAGTGCAGTGGCCACTCCTGGCCACCGCAGCCTCGACCTGCTGGGCTCCGGCAATCCTTCCGCCTCAGCCTTCCAAGTAGCTGGAATTACAGGCATGCGCTACCATGCCCGGCTGATTTTTTGATTTATTGTAGAGATGAGGTCTCCCTGCCCAGGCGGGTCTCGAACCTGCGGGCTCAGGCAATCCACTGACCTCAGCCTCCCAAAGGCGCGGGATTACAGGCTGAGCCACCGAGCCCGGCCAGATATAGAATATTTACAGGAAAAAGTACTAAAGTATTTGCACTATTTTCATGTAACTCTTAGGTAAACGCTTGTTCACTTTTCTCTAAAAACAGTCCATAGTTTTTATATATTTTCATTTTTCAAAAATGTATGACTCAACAGCTTTCAATGATGAAAGTGACCAGTGACTGGACTTCCACATTAGCAACAAGTTCAACTAACAGTTTGAGATAAATACCCAGACTCTTTTTTTAGATATCTGTCCAAATCTATGCCCAAATATGCATTTAAAAACACATTTAAATAGCTCTTAACAAGACATTTAAAAAGAGGAAAAAATGGAACCTCTTTAGTTTCATGAATTCTTTCTTAAACTCAAGGTTTTCATAGCAGACAATTTAGAACTACCTGTATGAGAAAACATGCCCTGATGTGGTTTTTCAGGCATTCGGTAGGACCATGTCTTTTATTCTGTTTAATAAATTGACACTCTCTTAAATATCTCATATTAAGCTCAAACCTTACAATTATGATAGATTTTTAATTTCAGACCCAAACTTCACTTGATTACATTTGTTACGACTTAACACATTGCAGATTAGAACTGGGGTTTCCAAATGAGTGTTCCTGATGCATGTATAAGCCATCGTAAACAAAACAGCTCAAATTTTCTGGTCTAGTCCAATTTGACCATTACTATATAAATATGACCTTAAGACTAAAGGTCTTGAAGTAATTTGATTTAGTGTTTAGCTTGAGAGCTACCATAATCCTGCCTTTTAGCTCCTTGACATTTAAAATGCTTCTTCACACAGAAAGAGTCACTAATACTCATTAGCTCAGCAGGATTCAGGTGACATTAACCATAGGCTTTAAAGCTTTCCTCCTCCCATGATTCCAGGTCTTGTCTGAGTTATTTAACCTTCTTTATCATCTTGCCGGTACCACCTCACATTTTATGCATACATGTGGTCTCTATACATTGTATTTATGTGATAGATCATTTCCTCAAACACCCATGTCCATTACTAAACACATAAAGAGTTTATAAAATGTGACCACTGCCTTTAAGATGCCATCTTCTGATTTGGATAGTGGTTTTGAGTTTGTATTTCCAAGCTCTAATTAAGGCTGTTGAAGGTGACTCTTGTGGTTAATCTCAAACATCCATTCTACCCCGTATGATTAGGCTCTAAGTCAGAACGGCCGTGCTAGTCTCTTTGCCTGGGTGGGTCATTTCAGAATTGGGAACATAACTTAGCCCTGAAGTTGAGATGAAGAGGGAAATCTGCTGGGGGTGTCTCTGGGAGTTTTTCTCTCTCCTAGGAAAGAGTCATAAGAGATAAACTTCTCGTTAAATCTCATGGATTGGGAAAATGCCTCTCATCCAAACTCCATCAATGCTTGAAAAGGGATTAGAAACAGTTTAAGTTTACAAGGGCAAGGATGATGGAAGAAAAGGATAAAATTTTGGAACCTAAGAGAGATAGATGAATAACTGACTTGAACACAAGAAAACTGAAACCCAAGTCAGCAGTGGAAAGAGCCCTAATGGGAATCAGTTGGCACTGCATGCCCCAGAAAGGCCCCGGAAATAGAGGCACTGGGTATTTAAGAAATGGGGGTGCATATGAGGATACAAACAAAACTTTCTGAATGTCTGCATTAACAAGTATTAGACCCCAGATCTCCTTTCTTCCTCCAAGAGCTGTATAACAAGTGCAAGACCCCAGAGCTCCTTTCTTCCTCCAATGAACTAGAGTTTCATTCTCTCGAGATGTTGAGCCAGAGGGACTCTGTCCCAGCTGAGGATGGGATAGGAGGAGAATACTGTGCTAGAAATAGACAGATAAGGTGAAAGTCTTCATAATGAATGATGGAATCCTTCTCTAGGGCATGGTAAAGTGAGTGAGGCATTTGCTATGGGTATAAAAACGAACTTCTTTTTCGTGTGGGTCTCACTCTGTCACCCAGACTGGCATGCAGTGGCATAGTCGTGGCTCACCACATCCTTGACTTCCTTGGCTCAGGTGATCCTTCTGCACCACCATATCCAGCTAATTTTTTTTATTATTTATAGAGATGAGGTCTCACTATGTTGCCCAGGCTGGTCTCCTAGGCTTAAGCAATCCTCTTGCCTTGGCCTCCCAATTCAGTGCTAGGATGACAGATATGTGCCACCACATCTGATCATATGGGTACAAAACTTAAGTAATTTCAGTAATTTCAGTAATTAGACAAATAACATCTGTTTACACCAACCCACATTTTAAAAATTTGCCTTTGCTTTATGTTTCTCCTTTCATCTCTGGAAGATGTGATCATTTTCCTCCTTTCTGAAGTGCAGACTTTAGAAGTTACTATAGTGAGGGCCACTTAGTAAACTCTTAGGTTTTGTTATCTCCTTGTGAAGAATGTCTTTATTTCATCCTATTTTTGAAACATCCTTTTGTTGAGTTCACAATTCTAGATTAACTATAATTTTCTCTAAGCACTTTGAAACACTATTCCACCATCTTCTGACTTCTATTGTTGCTGTGGATAAGTGTGCATTCAGTCTAAATGGCATTTATTTGTAATCTGTCTTTTCTCCCTGGTTGCCTCTGAGATTTTTGTTCTTTGGTGTTTTGCATTTTCACTGTGGTGTGGAGTTTTAATTATCCTGCTTGGTATTTATAGCACTTACTGAATCTGATGTCTTTCATAAATTCTAGAAACGACTCAGTCATTGTCTCTTCAAATATCACATAACTCTTTTTATCCTCTCCTTCTGGAATGCAAATTAGATGTATTTAAAACCTTCTCTCTCTGTCCTTTTTTTTTTTTTTTTTTTTTTTTTTT
>NW_007248506.1:0-18533 GCF_000164805.1 Carlito syrichta
CTTCTCACAAAAGTTTGTTTTTGAGTATGAGCAAGGGATGCCCAGGGTGGGGCAAAGTATGTGCCCAGGGTGGGGCCCCAAGGAAGAGAGTTCTTCCTGGGTACCTAGAGGCATAGATGTCAATGATACTTCCTCCTTCTTAGGGTGGACCCTTTTGTTGACCTCCTGCTCTTTGGTGTCATCCTCCTCTTTCATCATCTTCTGGGCTCTTCTTGGGCCCCACCCTTGATCTTCTGGAGGATCCTGGATAGCATCAGTGTCCTAGGATGGACAATCTGCTCGGATGCGAAAGGCAGAGGGCATACTTGCAACTGAGAGAAGAAATTCTTGCTGAGGTCAAGTGTTCTTTCATTAGTGAGTTTCCAGCAGACAGCGTGGTTTCTTTTTTCCGGGCTTGGCTCCAGGATTCAGGCGGTAGGATCCCCCAAGAGGGGCCCGTGGCCTGCGGAGGGGTTATCTCTCCTTCGAGGTGATATGGTCTAGGTGGTGGAGGCACAAGACCCAGATGCCGGTTAAGCAGCCTGTAAACAGGACCAGCGCGAGGGGCAGGCACCGGAGCCGCAGGGTCGGGGGAGCCTGGTGGAATGGCGGAGGGGAGAACGGGTGGGAGACGGCACCCGTGGCGCCGCCTATGGGACCCCAAAACCAACTTAATAAGAAAATTGCCAACTGAGAGCTGGCTGTGTGGCCTGCCATGACGAAAAAGAGTAAGCCACGGAGACGGATCCTTAGCGACCGGTTCCTTGCTCAGCCAAGCGCAGGCTGGCCAGCCCCGAGACTGTGACGTCTCAATGGGGCTCATGACACAGATGGGGCCCGCTGGAGAGGGAGCGCGGGCCCAGCCGAGGGACAAGATGTGACAAAGGGCACTGCACGAGGCCCAGTCAACCGCTGGCGCAGGTGGACGTTCTAGTCCTGGGGGCTTCCCACTGCTGCTTGCAGGTGATGGTCACCAAGTGGGCAACTCTGTGGGAATGGATGGGCACTACCGACTTGGACATTCTGCTGCTGTGTGTCCTGGCCCTGACCTCTGGGGCACTAGGGGGGAATCTGCTCAAAGCTCAGCCCAGGAGTAACGCAGTGTTCTTTAAATGGATCATTTGGTGAGATGCAAAACTCAAGTTGTAGTATTGTTACTGCTGTTGATTTATCTGTTGCCATTTTTTGGTGTTTTGTTTTGATTGTTCTGGTTTTAGTGGGACTGTTTTTAACTCTCAAAATAGATTTTTTTGTTGCTGTTGTTAGAGCCAAAGTTTCTATTATTGTTGTGATAGAACAATATGTTTTATTGTAGTCATATTATAGAACTATATTTTTCTGTTGTTCAGGTTGTATTATTATTGCTGTTTTTTTCTCTCTGTTTTTTTTCATGTTTTATGTTTCTTTTTTCTTGTTGGTGTGGTTGTCTTTGACAAGTTTTCTTTGTGTATCACAGAATAATGGTATAGTTTTGAGAGTTTTACTTTGTGTAGCTCAGAATATTGGTGTGTGGTTTTAGACAGTTTTACTTTGAGTAGGACAGAATATGGGTATTGTGGGTTTAGATAGCTTTAATTTGTGCAGGATAGAATATGGGTGTGGTGGTTTTGACAGTTTTCCTTTGTGCAGGACAGAATATTGGGTACAGTATTCATTCCTTCAGGG
The DNA here is from genome assembly GCF_000164805.1 of Carlito syrichta. Classification (NCBI taxonomy): domain Eukaryota; kingdom Metazoa; phylum Chordata; class Mammalia; order Primates; family Tarsiidae; genus Carlito; species Carlito syrichta. The sequence goes on from NW_007248506.1 coordinate 1,645, forward strand.
CAGTGTAGAGTCTAGGTGGTGGAGGCACACAACCCAGAGGAAGGTTGAACAGCCTGTAAGTGTTGCCAGGGCAAGGGGGCACAAGTGCTGCAGGGTGGCCCTGGCCAGTCGGGGAAGCCTGACAGAACAGGGGAATTACTGTGAGCCAGCACCTGGGGCAACGTCTGCAGAACCCTAATACCAATTGAGTAAGAAAATTGCCCATTGAGAGCTGGTTGTGTGGTTTGCGATGGCAAGAAAGAGTAAGACACGGAGACAAATCTCCTTAGCCACCAACTCCCCTCTCAGCCAAGTATACAGTGGCTAGCACTGTGCCTGTGACATCTCAGTGGGACTCATGACACAGACAGGATATGCGAGGGAGGGCCCTTGGGCCCAGGCAAGCAGTCAAGAAAATGTGACAAAGGACACCCCATGAAGCCCAGCTAACCACTGGTGCAGGTGGATGTTCTAGCCCTGGGGACTTCCCGTTGCTGCTTGTAGGTGATGGTCACCAGGTAGGCCACTATGTGGGGATGGGTGGGGACTGCTGGCTTGGGCACTCTGTGAGATTGGTGAGTGTGTGTTCTGGCCCTGTCCTCTGGGTCACCAGGGTGGAGCCTGCTCAAAGCTCAGCTCAGGAGCAACCCAGTTCCTGCTAGACTCCTCTAGGCCCTCTCCCATCACCTTGGTTACCCTGTGGTAAATGTCATGGGCCTAGCCTGGCAGGCTCCGAGCAGGCGGTGTAGTTATCAGACCTGACTGGATGCTGTTCCCTATGACATCTTTTCCCAGTAGGCAGGGTCTCTTCATTTCTTTGTACAAATTAGATAAAATCCCTTAAGCTTTAGAACATTCCTCTGGTTATCCATGTGGTAGTGGCCCAGCCAGGCTTTGAACCCTGGCCTGTGTGCCTCCTTATCATGTGGACATCGTGTTTTTTTTTCCAGTAGTCCTCACGTACTTAGCACTGTGACATGTCTATGATGAGCTTGTGCATGCTTTGGAGGAGGTTTGTACTTCAACTCCTAAATTATCCATGGCCAGTACTTGGCTCCAGTCTCCTCAGAAATATAGAGCACAGAACCCTGATAGTCACGATAGCATCATACAGCATTCTCCTCTCATTCAACTTTGCAGCCCAAGTTTGTTGTTTCTTTTATGGTTGTTTGTTTTGGGTTTTGGTTTTTGTTGTTGTTTTGTCTACTTGTTTTTTTCAAAGATATGGGTACAATTCAGGGGTGGGTATACAAATGGTCATTGTACAGGTAAAGTTTGGACCTCTGTTTGTTCCCCACTTCACCTGGATTGAGATCAGGTACTCTTATAGATGAAGTGTGCCCTCCTTCCTTCCCCAGGCAGTTTCCCACTACTGCCAATTCCTTTTTTATATTATGATAATTGTTCAGGGTCTGCTTATGAATGAGAACCTGTGGTTCTCAGTTCTTTGTTTTTGTGATAGATCACTCATTATAGACTCTAAGTTCACCCAAGTTGCTGCAAAGTTCATAATTTTGTCTTTCTTTATGGCTGCATAATATTCCATCATGCATATGTACCACATTTATTTTATCCAGCACTCTTTCAATGGGCAGCTCAGTTGGTTCCATGGTTTTGCTATTGTGAACAAGGCTGCAAGAAACATGTATGTGCAGGTATCTTTTTCATAGAGTAATTTGAATTCCCCCTGGGCATATTCCCAGAAGGTGGATTGCAGGATTATATGGAAGATCAATTTTTAGATCTTTTAGGAATCGCCAACGTGTTTTCCATAGAAGTTGTACTAGTTTACACTCCCACAACAGTGTAGAATGTTCCACTTTCCTCACATCCTCTCTAGCATCTGTTGTTTTTTTAGTTATTGTTGGTGGCCATCCTGACTGAAGTTAGATGGTATCTCAGTGTGGTTTTGATTTGCATTTCTTTGATGACTAGTGAGGCTGGACATTTTTATACGCATCTGTTGCCTATTCATATGTCTTCTTTGGGAAGTACCTATTCATATATTTTGCTCACTTTTTAATAGGGCTGTTTGTTTTTTCCTTTTTGGCACTTTTGAGTTCCATGTAGATCCTAGATGTTAGGCCTTTTAAGGTATAGAGTTGGCAAATACTTTTTCCCATTCTGTGGGTTGTCTCCTTTCTCTTTTGATGGTTTCTTTTGCTTTGCAGAAGCTTTTCAGTTTGATGAGGTCCCACTTGTCTATCTTATCTTTTATGACACAGACATTTAAGATTTTGACCAGGAATTGGTTGCCAGTTCCAATTCCATAAGGGTGTCTCCTGCATTTTCTAGGGTTCTTATAGTTTGAGGTTTTTCTCTCAGGTCTTTGATCCACTTAGAGTTGATTTTTGAGATGGTTATAGGTGGGAGGTCTTGTTTTAATGTTCTGCATGTGGTCAGCCTGTTTTCCCAGCACAATTTACTGAATAAGTTCACCTTTCCCCAGTGGTTGTTAGTGGAGGCTTTGTCAAAGATTTTTGGTTGAGAAATTAAGGTTTTGCTTCTGCAATCTCTATCTTTTTTTCCTCCCCAATGACTAGCCATCCTCTGTGATGGGTGTCCAATTTCCATCCTGTTCCATTGGTCTACATATTTATTCTTGTACCAGTGCCAGGCTGGTTTGATTATTGTAGGCTTTTAATAAATTTTAAAATCCGGAAGTGTGATATTTCCAGCTCTGTTTCTTTTGCTAAGGATTGTTTTGACTATTCATGGAAGCTTATGTTTCCATATTAATTTCTGTATTGTCGTTTCCAGGTCTGAGAAGAATGCTACTTGTAATTTAATGGGTATTGCATTAAATCTATAGATTGCCTTGGGTAGGATAGCCATCTTAACAATGTTGATTCTTCCAATCCACGAACATGGAATTTTTTCCCATTTATTTGTGTCATCTTTGATTTCTTTGAGCAGTGTTTCGTAGTTTTCATTGTAAAGGTCTTTCACTTCTATGGTTAGGAAATTGCCAAGGTATTTCTTTGGGTTTTTTTTTTTTTTTTTTTTGCATGTGCGTGTGTATGTGTGTGTGTGTGGCGATTGTGAATGGGATTGGGCTTTTTATTTGGTTCTCTGCCTGTTTGTTGTTGGTGTATAGGAATGCAACAGTCTTTTGCACATTTATTTTATACCCCGAGACTTTGCCAAAGTTCTTTTTCAGTGCAAGGAGGTTTTTGACAGATTCTCTTGGATTTTTGAGGTATAGGATCATTTCATCTGCAAAGAGGAATAACTTAACTTCCTCTTTTCCTATTTGAATACCTCTGATTTCTTTGTTTTGTCTGATTGCTCTAGCTAAGACTTCCAACACTATGTTGAACAAGGGGGTGGGAATGGGCAGCCTTGTCTTATGCCAGTATTCATCGGAAATGGTTCCGATTTCTGTCTGTTTAGCAGTATGTTGGCTGTGGGTTTGTCATAGATGGCTCTTATTTTTTTGAGGTATGTTCCATCTATGCCTAAGTGCTCAAGGGATTTATCAAAATGGAATGCTGGATTTTATCAAAAGCTTTTTCTGCATCTAGTGATATAATCATGTGGTTCGTGTTTTCAACACTTTATAATTTTTTTTAAAATAATGCTTTCCAAGGTTTCACTTATTTCATTCACAAAGATCATGTCAGTGAAATTTTCTGTAGCTATCCCAGCTGTTTTAGTCCACTATGAAATGAGAATTTTAATGCCAGATCCATTACTGACATATGCCATAGAAAAGGCAATGATCATCTTAACGCCTATCAATTGCTCCATTTCCTATCTAGGAGATGCTGAATTTTGTACTGAAACAGACAGCTTCACTTTTTTACAAAAAGTTTTACCTGATGTTTCCTAAAAAGCTCAGATTTTGTCAAAAAGGACTTGCTTCACCAGAACAAATCTGTATTATTTAATATCTACTTATAAATTCAACACACTATCTCAGAACTAGTTGAAAAATCTGAAAAGAAACATGATCTATGTATCATAAAATGGTTTAACATGAACATCAAATCGTGTGAATATAGACAATGGGGTTTTTCCAATGGAAACATTGAATTTTTAAAAATCATAAGGATGATGGCTAAATTACTAATTATACCTTTTGTATATGATGATAAGTATCAATACCTTAGTTGGGACATCTAAAGAGAAACGCAATCTGTTTCTTGTAAAATGTTGATGTAATATGAAAACAAATTTCATAAATGTGGACAATGATTATTTGAGAGGAGAAAAACTGAATTTAAAAAAAATACTGCAGAGATGATTGGTGTATTACTAATTATACATCACGTATCTTTTAATAAGCATCTGTGCTCGACCTGGGAAATATGAAAAGGACTGTGATCTATTTAACATAATGTGCTGATGCACTCTGCTAACTGAATTGCATGAACATGTACTATAAGCCTTTGCCAATGAAAAAATTGAATTTAAAAATTGCTGTAGATATGATGGTTGAATTACAAATTGTACATTCTAAGTCTCTGATATGTATCTGAGTTCTAGTCTAGAAATCTAAAAAAATCGTGATTAATTTATCGTGAAGTGATGATGCAACATGAAAAATTAATTGCATATATATGGACAATGAGCATTTGAAAATGGAAAAATCAAATTTAAAAGATCACTGGAGAGATAATGACTGAATTATGAATTGTACCTTTTGTACTTTATGATAAGCATCTGCACTCTAGTTGGTAAATCTGAAAACAAACGTCATCTATTTATTATACAGTATGATGATGCAGTATGCCAAAAGAATTGTACACATATGGACAAAGAGTATCTGTGAATGGAAAAATTGAACTAGAAAAATGAGTGCAGAGATGATGGCTGAATTATGAATTATACATTGTGTATCTTGCGATAAGCATCTTGGGTTGAACAAATACGTGATGTTTGGATTGCTGAACACACCATGGCCCTGTGGTATCCACAACCATGACACAGCAATTTTCCTGACTAATGACTTTCTTCCCACTAGATCAGTTTGCTCAGCACAGACAAGGGTCTTGAAAAGGCAGAAATAAAATACTTAACTGGAGTGTGGTCTCATGACTGCTTCTGGGGCAACTCCCTATTCTTGTTTTGATGAGGTGCTGGGCTGCACTGGGAGTAGGGAAGGGTTCTCAATCTGGAGAGAAACCCTGAGATGGGGGAGGAGATCTCCGTGGGGTCTGAGATGCTGAAGTGATGAGCCTGCATGGGGCCTGCAACCATGGGGTGACTTCCAATGGTGAATTTCAGAAGTTGAGTCCTGAGAGTGTGTGAGAACATTCTTTCTCGGTGGGGGAAGCTTCAAGAGGAGTAAATAACCTGTGTGTGTCTCAAGCAGATATGACCTAATTGGAGGAAAGGAATCAAACAGGGAACAAAGTAGAAATGGCCTCCTTGAGGACTAGGGTTGGTGAATCAATAGAATTCAGATCTGCTCCACTGGGGAGGAAGACTTCAAAGGGCAAATTCTGGTTGGGACAGAAGGAAGGGAAAGCCCTGGAATGTGAAGGAGACCTTGGAGCAGCCCTGCACACTCACACCCTCTCTGGGTCCTCCACTCCCCAACCCCTCCTCTGCTTCTGGATTATTCCGGGCCCTAATTCTTCACCTTCTTCTGGGCATTCCATGATGCACATCCTCCATTTTCTTATTACTTAAGGCCTTTAAGCACTCCAAGGTCTTTTGGAATTTGAATCCTCAGCTCACACCCCAGTTTTTGTCAATGCTTTCAGGCTGAGTCCCCCAAGTCTTCAGGCCTGAGATTTACCTTCCTTGCCATGTTGACTCTATCCCAGGGGCATTTTCTCTTTGGGTCTTCAGGGCACTTGGGAACATCCCAGTGGTCTCCATACTTCAGGGCCCCACACAATCTAAGGTATTTCAAGCCTTTGAGTTCCCCAGGACAGTTTTCTTTTACTTCTAGGCTTCCAGCACTCCATAAATTTCATGATGTGGAGCACCACCACCACTCATGTTTTTCTATACTTTGGGGCTCTGTAATCTACAAGGCCTTTTAAGCCCTTGGTCTTCACCTTCTCCTTCCTGTGTCTGACTCCCTTTCAACCTCTTCTGGTGTCTCCATAATTTTCACTAACAACCAAATCTCCTTGGAGTCTTGTTGACTGGCAAGTTCAGTGTGAGGACATCTCAGAGGTCAGAGGTAGAGATTCACTATTTCTCAGTGTCCTTCACTCACCCCACAATGCTGCAACTGCTTCACCTAGACTCCTGTTTCAAGCGTCCAAAATGCTTCCTGCTCAGTGTTAGAATCTGGAAAACACTGGCCTTTCCACTGGAAGCCACTATCTTCTGTCTCTAGTCTGTACCCTCAGTCCAACCTGCATTCCCTCCCTTTCCTCAAGGTGGCATCCAGGAACCCTCAAACATCCTTTCTGCCCTGGCAGGCTTCCTGCATTCAGCTTCACTTCTGCCTGGGTTGTAACAGGTTGCCCTCCTCCCTCCTCATCCTCATGACTACCTAACCCCTGTGGGATTGTAACCTCCATCTCATGTCAGTCCTTTGTGACTGACCACTGTTGGCCTCCTCATCTAGTAAACCTCTTGATCTAACTCTTGGGCTTCTTAGCCCCAACATATTTGTGTCTAGACAGATACATTCTTAGACACAATCACACCCACATATGTGCACACACACACACACACACACACACACACATGCACACACGCACATACATACCAAAAAAAAGAGCCAAAAGGCTGTTACTAGAATTGAATTAAAGCCTCTGGCCTTGGACTCCTAGGCTCTAGTGTACCCACAGGGGTCCTCCCTCAAGTTTCTCCTTCTGAGGCTGATCTGGGGTTCCTCCCTTCCCTTAATGTCCTTGTTGTCTCATGGACTTTACTTTGGAAGCTTTACAATCTTCCATCTCCCCTCTGCCAAGTACTCATTCTACCTCATCCTCACTGTCCACCTCTGATTCTTCACGTCCCTGCTGTGTTTCCCTAGAAGAATTTCCACAAGGCAGTGGATCTTGTTGGTGCACTGTTCAGATCTCCTTCCCCAAGCTACTCATTTCCATCTGGAAAATGCCCACTCCTGCCGAGATTTGCTCTCAGAAGAAGTTCAGTCACCTGGCCCAAGTGGCTGCTTTCAGCTCATTCCTAAGAACAGCCATCAGTCAAGGGCCCACTTGTACCAAGATCTAAGGATGACCAAGGTGATGCTACCTGTGTGCTGTGGTACATGCTCCAGAGCCTTCCTTGTATTAAGCTGAAGCATGTCTCCAGGCAAACCTGATCTTTGTTAGTTTTCTTGATCTGCCCTGCCTGGTTTCCCTGGAGCCCAGTACACCTCTCAAACCTCTGTCTCATGCTCTGCTACTAGGGAACATGACCCAACAGGTGGTAATGGCCGTGTTTCTAGGAAGCCAAATCTAAGAATGGATTCTGGATTTAGATTACTCTGCAAAGGTAGGTAGTGAGCACATCATCTCAGCTGGTAGGTGGAGAGCTGACAGGTTCCTGGGCATGTGTCCAGTGTGAGATGGCTTGCATTTCAGCTGCAATGACTGAGCTGAACTACAGGAGATACAGCAGGCACATTGTCTGTAAATCTGAACATTGTGAGGAAGATGATAGCACTAGGAGTGTGGAATTGGTTGGCTACAAACAACTGCCATGGATGTATACAAGAGGCAAAAGGACAGGCTCAAACATATCATTCAGGAATTTAACATATAAGAGTTAGCAGAGATCCTTATTTCCATTCACCAAAAATCAAGAACACTTAAGGACCTGGCAAAAGACTTAATTTGAAAGAAGTGAAATATTAATGGAGCCAGGAGAGGGGTGTCCCCTAACACCACCATTAACAGGCAAAGAAAGATTTCCATCAGGAACCTGACCTAACTTTGTCCTATGGGTCTCTCTCTTTTGCTTCTTCTGATGTATATTCTTTTCTGCTATGACATTATCATCATAAAGTGATTTTTCTGAGTTCTCAAAGCTATGCTAGGAAAATATCCACCTTGAGAGAGTGATGGGAACCCCTGAATTTGTAGCAAGTGAAGCATGGGTGGCCTGAACCCCAAACTGGGACTAATATTATATCTGAGGTTAGCCTCACCCCTAAGTTGGCCAAGACCAGTGGTGTGTGAGCTAAAGCATGGTAGATAGCATCATAATTGGATTGCACTCCTGTATAATGTTGGGAGGAAAGAATGAAAAATTCAGAATTGGGCATCCTGAAGTGGTTCTCCAAGAGAAGGAAAAACAAACAAACATAAGCCAACTAAACTCCCAGGAGAGCTGGCGACAACAACACTGGTGAAAAGGACACCAGCTTCACCAAGATGTAACTGGTGGCCATTATTCATAGGTCAGAGCTGAAAGGAGATGACACTGTAATCTCCATGGTACCAACAGGATGACAGATTCTGGAAATGGTAGTAACTGGTACTGTGTCATGAAGAGCAGAGTGGACATACTGACTAAGCAGCAGTATGAAAGTGCAACAAGGGAGGACTGACCTGCAGTAGTTATCTAGGTGTTATCTCTTTGCACATGTTTCTGATGAGGCAGAAGATAAGGACACCCAACCAGTGTGCCATTTAATAGACATAATCTAGAGGAGCAGGAAGGTGATGTCAGCAGCCACAGTGGAAGGTAATGATTATTTGCCCAGTTAATAGTTGAGATAATCCTCACACTGTCTTAGCTCTATTTGGGTAAAGAAGCTGGGGACTTATGAGGACGGTCTCAGTGACACCAAAGCTAGTGTATCCTATTAGAATTTCCCAGTTCATCCTACGTGGAACCTATAGGCATTTCCTTAGGTAACTGCATTCTGAATAAAGGTAAAAACTTCCATTTTTCAAGAGATTTGAACATGGAGCCCTAGTTGTCATGATATCCACAAACTGAAAATACCACCAGGGCCACCTGTTAGAATGTGGGCAGCGAGACCTCATCTCTACAATAAATCAAAAAATCAGCCGGGCGTGGTAGCGCATGCCTGTAATTCTGGCTACTCGGAAGGCTGAGGTGGAAGCATCGCCGGAGCCCAGCAGGCGAGGCTGGGATGCATCTACTTAGAAATTGGGAGAAGACTTATAGTGGTGTTGGTTTATGAGGTAAGAACAGTTACTCTAAGAAAAAGCAAATGAAAACTGAACTCTATATCTACAACACTTGCCCAAGACAATATAATAAATCAAAACATTAAAACCTTCACCAGCAAATTATATATATAAAAAATTAACACCACCTTCAAAAACTTAAGAATACAGGGTCAAGGATCCTATCATGTCTCCAATTAATTCACTAGTCTGGCATCTCCAGAATCTGCATGGATAATGACAGACGACACTGGACTACTGCAAACATCATCACTGGTGACCCCACTGACACTGCTGTGAGAGATGTTTTCTCCTTACTAGAGCAGCAAATAACACAAACTCGGGTCTGAAAAATGCATTTTTTTAAAACTGATAAGAAGATGGAGCAATAACAATCTGCATTAACATGGGAACAACAGCAATATTCATTCACAATCCCTCCCCACCCCGTGTGTGTGTGTGTGTCCCTGTTTGTGTGTGTGTGTGTGTGTGTGTGTGTGTGTGTGTGTGTGTCTCCTTCCCCCTTCCCCTCTTTACCTGAATGCACTCCTGAGGGATCTGGACCTTCTTAACATTGTTCAGATATTACATTGCTCTATTCTATTGGTGGAGGAATTACCTTCCTGGCAGAAACAATGGACTCTGATCTGCAGGAAGGACAGATGCTGTTACATGATGGAGCCACTAGAACATTTCTGCCACCAAGGTGACCCAATGGACCACTTCTTGGTACTCTGTCACCCAAGTTTAATGAGGCCAGTACAGCAAGTCCCCGTGGCCTGAGAAGGGTGTAGAGTAGCCAGAGGCCTTATTCAGTAATGCTTTTTCCCTCCTTGCCTGCCTCTGACTCCATGCACAGGACTGCCCCTGTGTGGATACCTCTTCACCAGAGTCAGACTTGGATGTTTCACCCCAGGCAGCACCTCCACTCTGGGTTCTCCTCCTGCATGGGCTCTGTCACTCACTCTGAACCACTGTCTACACATAGAACCCTCATCGTGCACTTGGGGTCTGACATTCCATTCTGCTACTGCACTCCTCCCCAAGCAGGAAGGGAATAGAAAAGAGAGCTTTTACTGCTATTTCAAAACTCATGGAGATTAACATGTCATTTTTTTAGGTTAGTGATGAAAAATCTTGGATTACATTGGTGAGAAAAAACCAAGGAAATGACCATTACTTTGCTTATGAAACTTTATATGAACTCCAGAATATGCGCCTCATTCAGGTCTAGACCTTACCCTCATCTTCTCTTGCTCTTCCTCTTACTCCCTTGGATTCACCCACAGTGGCCTCCACCCTGTTGTTCTCCAAACATGCTAAGCTCACACTTGCCTCAGGGCCTTTGCACCTGAAATTGCTTCAGGAAGAACCTCTTCCCCAGATCTCCTCACAGCACCCCTCCCATTCCTCATTCAGGTCTCAGCTTGAGTGTTATCTCCCTAGAGAAGTTTGCCCACTGGGCTAAGTCCTGGTCATTGCTTCTAGTTAACATCAGAATTGACTTGCACTGCAATATAACAGTGGAATCAGGGATCCAAAAATACAGAGATGGTGTTTTGGAATGTGCCTTTTATAGAAGAAAAAACCCATCATGGATGGGATTCTCAGGGGGAGTGGTGAACCCCACAGTGGTGGCAGGGACACCAGCATCACTGAAATGCAAGTGGTGGCCATACTTCATAGGTCAGAGCTCAAATGAGTGTGGGAACCATGGCTAGTATCCTCTCTTAGTAACATAGAGCATGCTTCATCTCTAAATTATGAATCATCAAATATGTAAGGAATCTTAGTTTCATGAAAATTCAGGTAAGTTTCCATTGGAGCATTTTATACCTCATTGACCACATAACCAAGCCAGTCATGGTAACTGGTTAAACCAGATTAACACATCATTGTGCTTATCTCTAAGAAGTGTAACAAGTGGGCCCTAGTGCTGCCAGGGGTATTCTGAAGTTAAAAAAGTTCATTAGCCCATTATAGACCACTAAACCATACCATCTCTATCATGGTGACTAATCAGTACCAGACTTCCAAGTATCCCCAGAGATTAGCATAGAACTTCTTCAGCTCAGCTGTCTCTGTTTTACATATATATTCACCATGTTTTATGGGCACATTTCAATTATATTAGAAATCAAAAGCAAACATATACATAAACATAGCATATATAAAATATTTCTAAGTGATTCATACATCACATAAAGTAAAAATATTTCTCCCCAAAATATACTTATTTGACATATTTTAAGATGGCTATTCAAAAGGACTGGAAATAAAAGAATAGCTATGTAACTGCCTTTTGCAGGAGAGATTTTTATCTGTAGAGAAGATCTGCACTGATGCAGCCATGCTTTCTCTAAGGTTCTCTCTCCCTTGTCCAATCTAGGAAAGATTAACTGAGAATCTGACATTGGTAGTTTGATAGGGATTGTGTTGAATCTGTAGATTACTCTTGGTAATAAGGTCATTTTAACAATGTTGATTCTTCCAATCCATGAACATGAGATGTTTCTCCATTTGCTTGTGTTGTCTACAATTTCTTTTCTTTTCTTTTCTTTTCTTTTTTTGAGTTGGAGTCTCACTCAGTCGCCCAGACTGGAGTGCAGTCGCTGCTCCCGGTCACTGCAGCCTCGACCTGCTTGGCTCCGGCGATCCTTTCACCTCAGTCTTCCAAGTAGCTGGAACTACAGGCGCGAGCTACCATGCCCAGCTAATTTTTTGATTTATTGTAGGATGAGGTCTTGCCAAATTGCCCAGGTGGGTTTCAAACCTGCGGGCTCAGGCAATTCACTCACCTCAGCCTCCCAAAGCGCAGGATTACAGGCTGAGGCACTGAACCCAGTTTCTTTTCTTTTCTTTTCTTTTCTTTTTTTTGAGTTGGAGTCTTACTCTGTCACCCAGACTGGTGTGCAGTGGTATGCTCCTGGCCACTGCAGTCTTGCCCTGCTGGGCTCTGATGATCCTTCTGCCTCAGCCTTTCAAGTAGCCAGAACTACAGGCACGCACTACCATGCCTAGCTAATTTTTGATTTATTGTAGAGGTGAGGTCTCGCCATGTTGCCCAGACGGATCTCGAACGCGCGGGCTCAGGTAATCCACTCACCTCGGCCTCCCAAAGCACTGGGATTACAAGCTGAGCCACCGAGCCCAGACTGCAATTTCTTCATCCATGATTTGTAGTTCTCCTTGTAAAGATCTTTGCCTCCTTTATTATGCCTATTCCTAGGTATTTTAGCTTTTTGGCTGCTGTTGTAAATGGGATTGAGGTCTTCATTTGATTCTCAGCTTGGTAACTGTTAGGGTATAGCAGTGCTACTGATTTGTGTATTTATTTTATATCCTGAAATCTTACCAGATTAATTTACCATGTCCAGGAGTCTTTTGGAGGAGTCTTTAAGATTCTCTAACTATAAGATCATATCATCAGCATTCAGAGTTAGTTTGATTTCCTATTTTCCAATTTGGATACCGCTTATTTCTTTCTGTTACCTGATTGCTCTGGCTAGGGCTTCCAGTACTATGTTGAGTAGGAGTTGTGAAAGAGGGCATCCTTGCCTTGTTCCAGTTTTGAGGAGCATTCTACTTTTCCCAGTTTTAGAATGGCAATGGCTGTGGGTTTATCATGTGACTTTTATTTTTTTGAGGGCTGTTCCCTCTATGCCTATTTTGCTGAGGGTTTTTATCATAAAGGGATCAAATGCTTTTTCTGCATCTATGGAATGTTCATGTTTCTTGTTTTTAATTATGCGTATGTAGTAGATGCTGTTTGTTGATTTGTGTGTGTTGAAACACCCTTTCATTGTTGGGATAAACCCCACTTGGTCATGGTGGATTATTTTTAATGTACTGTTGAATTTGGTTTGCTAATATTTTGTTGAGGATATTTGCATCTGTGTTCATAAAGGACATTGGTCTGTATTTTGTCTTTTTGTGTGTGTTTTTTCCTGGTTTTGGTGTAATACTGAATTTGTAGAATGGATTAGGAAGAATTTCCTCCTCTTCAATTTTATGAAATAGCTTTAGTAAAATTGGTAAGATCTTGTGGGCTTTTTTTATCTTCTTGTATCTGGATGAAATCTTTAATAAGAGACAATAGAGATTTAAAAAAAAAAGATTTAATGTCTGCAGCAGTGTATGGATGAGAGTTTCAAGAGTCCCTGATACATCCTCAAGTTGTACTGGCAATCTGGCAGATTCTGGACTTGACTTTGAGTCCTACTCACTTCCCTCCTTAGCCTTGGGCAGTGTGCAATCTGAATGTCAACATGCAGTTGGCTTCAGGTGCTCTCATGGCAACCCACCCCAGCCAGGAACTGTCTGCCACTGCAGAGTTTGCCTTTGGGGCCGATTCTCTCCCAAACTGGCTAGAAAGCAGTCACAGCACCATAAGGGTTGAGTTCCTGGGATATAGTGGCTAAACCTGCTCATGTCTTTTTTTTTTTGCACTGCTCCATATGGGTCTCAGTAGAACACAGTCAAGGGTAAGGCAGTTTTTTGTTTTTGTTTTTTTTTTAGTTTTGTGGGGGGTTTGTGGGTGAGAGAGACTGGAGTCCCACAATGTTCAGGGGGTCTCTCCAAGTTCATGGCAGGAGCACAGAACTCATTAATTCCACTCATTCACTTCCCCCACTGTGTCCAGAGGCTGCCAGTGGTCTGTGTGTGATCCAGAGAAGAGTCTAGTTAGTTCCAGCCCAGATCAATTGATTTTTCTCTTATTTGCTGTATATGGTCTTTATCACTTCTTTTGAGTCATGGGGCATGCTGCCGTCCTGCTCCTCTCTTGGTGCTGAGGAAACACTCTCTATCTTGGTTTATACCCTAGGAGAAACACACTGTAATTGACTCTCATCAGTCACCTCCCCTGCAAGTTACTATACTGCCACAAATTAATACTCACAAATACTTTCCAAATTTTGAAGAAATCAGGTAGAGAGAAAGAAATATGCTTCAAATTTTGCTCATACAAGCATGCTTTGCTTAATTTCCAAAAGTTGTAAATAGTTCAAAAAGCAAAAGATTTTCTCAGTTTGTGTCTTTGTCTGCCTGTAGCAGACTCTCTTAGCTGCTGCAACAAGTTACCATATACTTGGCAGTGTAAAAACTAAACAAATTGATTTTCTTATGGTTTTGTAGTCAGAATTCTACAATCAGGGTGTTGGCAAGGCTGTGTTCATTCTGAAGCCTTCGAGGGAGAATCTGTCCTGCTTTTTCACCTCTAGTGGCTGCTGCCTTCCTTGCTGATGTCCCTTCCTCATATCATTCTACCCTCTTGCTTCTGTTGTCTTATCTTCATCCCTTTCTCTGTGGTTAAATTTCCTTCTGTTTCTCTGTGATAATCGTGCTTGGGATTCCACTGAGGGCCCTTCCAGGTAATGCAGGATCATTTCCCCATCTCATGACCCTAACTTCAACCCATCTGCAAAATCCCTTTTGCCATAAGGGTAACATCCATAGATTCCAGGAATGAAACAACAGGAATGTCTCTGGAAGTACTTATTTAGCCTACCACACTCCTTATCTCTTGTCTTCCAGGACATGGAATTTTTTCTCCCCATAGAGAGCCCCTGTTCCAAACAGCCTATCTCAGTGCCTTCTGCAAGGTCTTACTTCCTCAGAGTCTAACAGACTGCTCTTAGCAGGCTCTATTCTGCCTCTTCCTTACCTGGTGTGTCTACATTGGCATGTGTTGGTGCCACCTGGGGGAAGCAGGGCTTCACAACTGGTGTGTTCCCTCAGAAATTCAACCAAGTCAACCCATATGTAATATTTAAATTTTCTAATAGCCACATTGAACATATAAAAAGAAACATGCAAAATTAGCATCAATAGATTTTATAAAAGCCAGTGTGTTCAAGACATTTTTAGTTAAACATGTAATCAACAAAAATGTAATGAATTATTTTATATTCTTTGATTCATAATAGAACTTTGAAATCCTGTGTATATTTTACTGTTCCTGCATCTCTGAATTCAGAACAGCCATATTTCTACTACTCCAAGGCAACACATGGTGAGTAGCTACTGTAGTGGACAGCACAGCTTTAGAAATCTGGGTGGAAGAAAGAGTGTGAGACTGATGTGGGGACTCTGAGATAGAGCCCAGGTGAGGGTCTTCAAGGGAGGGGTGGCAGGTGATGACAGCGGTGCCTGGCTGTGCAGACCTGAGTTTGTTATGGCTGCAGTGCCAGATTCTGTGCCCTGAGGAGGGCAGGAGGTGCACAGTAACAGGCTAGTTGACCATGAGGAGGTCTCATGTTTTATGGGGCCTCATTTCACAGTCCATGTGATGCTTCCCTTGGGGGGTTGAATGCACTGGGGCATATATAACCCCCTGCCCAGGCCGGGTGATGTACACTCCTGATAAAAGTGAGTTCCTGTGATGACTATCTGTCTTGCTTTCCTTATTTTATTTCCCTAGTACGCCCAGGAATTCAACGGCATCCAGCACATAACAAGTGCTCAGTGAATATTTTTGGAATGAATGAAAAGCATAGTCCTAAAACAAAGAGTACCAGAACTCAGACCCCAACCTGAGTCACCTTACCATCTGGCTGTCATTCTTTGAGCCTGGACCCCATGCCAGAAAATGGGCCAATCACTTTCAGTTAGTTATCATTGAATCTTTCTTCAACTCTTTTTTTTTGTGTGTGAGTTGGAGTCTCACTCTGTCGCCCAGACTGGAGTGCAGTGGCCGCTCCCGGCCACCACAGCCTCGACCTGCTGGACTCCAGCGATCCTTCCACCTCAGCTTTCCAAGTAGCCAGAATTACAGGCATGCGCTACCACGCCCAGCTAATTTTTTGATTTATTGTAGAGATGAGGTCTCGCTGCCCAGGCGGGTCTCGAACCCGTCGGCTCAGGCGATCCACTCACCTCAGCCTCCCAAAGGCACGGGATTACAGGCTGAGCCACCGAGCCCGGCTCTTTCTTCAACTCTTAACAAGAGGAATCATAATCATTCCTATTTCCCCTTGAAGAAACTGAAGCTCAGAAAAGTGGTCACTTGGCAAAGAAAAAGAGACCGTAGAGGCTTGGCCATCAAATCTCTGATCTATGACCCCAGGAACACACTTGCTCAGTCTTCTGAATTTTCACTCATGGGGACCCAGGGCACCAACCCTCTGACCTTAGAGCCAAGGGGACCAAGAACAGAAACCTTGATTAGAACCCTAATTAACACAAAGCATCTGATGCCGTCTTGGCAGAGGTGTCCATTTGTGCCCAGATTGAGGTGGTGGCTGATTTCCGAAACCAGGGAGACAGAGTCCCTGGCATGGAGGGTCAGCAGAGACCCACCACCCAGACACATAGCCTGCACTGAAGCGGACAGTCCATCTCACTGTCTGGTCCTGCTCCCATAGGGCCAAAAAGAGATACCTTGCATTAACACATTCCCGAGTGTGAACACATTAGATGGGCCTCCATACACCTCCCACATGCATAATCAAGCTGCAACACAAACATATATGGCCAGCTTTTCCCAAATCCATCCTAGTTTATGTACTATTCTTCAGTCCCCAGATCAATATGCTGAGCCAGGAATTTGATGCGGCCCTCTCACTCCAGCCCTGCCCATCAGTCTCCTCGGCCTGTCTCTGGGCCTCCTGAGCTTCTGCCTACCAGGCCCTCCTGTCCTCCCCACACCCCTGCTTTGGTCCAACTCCATCCAGGACTGTCTGGGGCCATGCTGAATAGCACATTTTCATGAAGATAGTATTTACGTGCCGTAATTTTGCACTTTCAAGGTATATAATTCACAAAGTTATACAACCAGCACTACTGTCTAATTCCAGAATGATTTATTCACAGCAAAAATAAATCTTGTACCATTCAAGCAGTCACTCCTGATTT
>NW_007248506.1:18778-28222 GCF_000164805.1 Carlito syrichta
TATGTTTTTCAATTCTTGTGGGTTTAGACCTGGGAGTGGAATAGCTAAGACCTATGGTGAGTCCATGTTTAACTTTTTGAGGAACCACTGAACTGTTTTGTAAAATGTTGAATTCAAGGTAGCAGTGCACAAAGGTTATAATTTCTTCAAATTCTCATCAACACCTATTTTCCATATTTTTGGATTATAACCATTCTAGTGGCTATGGGGTGGTATCACATTGTAAGTTTGATTTGCATTTTCCAAATGACTAATAATGTTATCATGAATAATTTTATGTGTCAACTTGACAGGGCTAAGAGATGCCAGATGGTTGTTAAAACACTGTTTCTGGGTGTGTCTGTGAGGGTTTTCTGGAGAAGTTAGCTTTGAATGGGTAGACTGAGTAAAGAAGATCTCTTTACTCAGGTAGGAATCATCCAATCTCTTAAGAGACTGAATAGGATGAAAAGGTTAAAACAAGCTAATTTATTTCTGTTTGAGCTGGGACATTCATCTTCTTACCTAAGATATTGGACATTGTCACTTCTGTTTCTCAGACCTTCAAATTTGGACCTAATTACGTCAGCGCCTTTCCTGGTTCTCCAGATTTCCAGTGACAGATCATAGGACCTCTCGGCTTCCATAATTGCTTGAGATAATATATTTATAGCCCATATTTATACTATATATCATATATATATATATATATATCTCCCATTCATTACATTTCCCCAGGTTATCCTTACAAATGTTGAACATCCTTTCATATGTTTCTTTTCTTATTGAATTGTACATCTTCTTTGGAAAAAAAATGCCTGTTTAAGTCACTTGCCCATTTTGTAGTTGAACTAGTCATCATATTGTTGAATTGTAAGAGTTCTTCATATTTGATGGATATCAAACCTTTATCATAAATATTTTTGCAAGTATTTTCTCTTATTGTGTAAGGTACCTCCCATCTTTTAGAATGTATTGTAATGCACACAAATTTTGAATATTTGTGAATTTCAATTTATCTATTTTTTTCTGATTGCTTCTACTCAGTCACAGCTCTTGATCTTTCTAATTCAAAGTTCGCATGGCAGCCAGAAGGAGCTTTCTAAATGTAGCTATTGTTCTCCCCACAGTTGCTCCAAACCCTGTCATGTGTGTGCTTTAGAACAGTGTTTTTCATACATATTCTGCAGAGAAAGCACCTGAAAATCTTCCTAAATGTAGATTTTGATTTGGTAAATTTGGGATGGGACTCAGAGTCAGCGTGTCTACCAAGACTCCAGAGGATGCTGTGGCAGCTTGTGCTTTCCAAAGATGATCTCAGCAACATTCCCAGGTCCACATCATGCTCCAGAAGTTTCACTCTCTCTTGAAAAGGTGGAGGCCATTTCCTCTTCTTCTGAACCTGGGTAAGACTTTGCTATTGCTTCAACAAATGGAACGTGGTGAGAGAGGTGAGAGTGACCCTGCATGACTTCTGAGGCTGCATCACACAGGCAATATGATTTCTGTCTGGCTGTCTCCCAGTAAGTTGTTTTTGGAACCATCCTCCACCCTGTGTAGGATCCCAATCTAGCCCATATGGAGAAACAATGTGGAGAGGAACAGAAGTCCCCCAGCCCACAGCCAGAGGAATGAGGGAGAGGGAGCAAGAGGGAGTGAAAGGAAGAGAGAGAGAGAGAGAGAGAGAGAAGGAGGAAGGAGTCGTTGGCAGAGCTGTTTCCATTATGGAGACTTCAAGAAAGGGTCTGTCTTGCTTTCCCACGTTCTAGGGGCTGCAGCATTCTTTGTCGTTCCCCTTCCTCACTTCACTTAACCCTCTTTGATCCTGTTGTCTTATCTTCAACTCCTCTGTGGTCATATCTTCTTCTGTGTCTCTTAGAAGCACATTTCAGATTTTATTGAGGGCCACGCAGATAACCCAAAATAATCTCCCCACCTCAAGATCCTTAATGCCATCCTATTTGCAAAGTCTCTTTTGATAATAAATTACCATTAACGGGTTCCAGGGACTGCGACATGGGTAGCTTTGGGAGTGGTTACTCAGTCTACATCACTGATCTCTCTTGCTCACTAGCACGTGGAGTTTCTCCTCCTGCTGCAACTCTTCTTTGGTGAAAACAAACTAACCCAAATTCCTCTATAAAGCCCTACTTTCTCAGACAGTTCCCTTTGTCCAGTCTTCCTTAGCTGGTGGGGTTGTAGTGATGTGTATTGGTGCCACCTGGTGGATTCAGGGCATCACAGCAGGTGTGCACCCAATAGACAAGACCAAAGCCCCACATGTAATGTTTAAATTTTCAATTAGCCATATTGAAAAGTGAAAAAAAGAAGCAGATGAAAATAATTTCAACAAAATATTTCATTGAAGCCAAGGTATTCAAGACATTATCAATTCACGGCACAATCCCAAATAAATGGATTATTTTACATTCTCTTTTTGATACTAGGACATTGAAATCCCGCGTGTATTATATGCTTGCAGCACTTCTGAATTCAGACCAGCCACATTTCAAGTGCTGCATCGCCACGAGGTGAGTGGATACTGTAGTGGACAGCACAAATCTGAAAGTTTGGTTGGAAGAGAGAAAGACAGAAACTGAGGTGGGGCTCTGAGATGGAACCTGGGGGAGGAGCCCTCCAAGAGGAGGAGGATGGTGATTAGGGCAGGGCCTGGCTGTGCTGCTAGTTTTGTTCTGACTGCAGTGCCAGGTTCTGAGGTTTGAGAGAAGAAAGGAGGTACCCAATCACAGACCGCGGATGAAATCCCATGTCTGCTGGCAGATCTTGAGGAATCCCCAGGTCTCGGGTGAACTCATTTCTCCCATCTGTGATACGCTGCCCTCCAGAGTTTTGAGTGAGCTGGAGCATATGACATCCCTGCCCAGAACTGGCACGTTACATGGTTGGTAATTTTTAGCTTCTCTGTGACTGTTTTTATTGCTTTCTCTATTTTCTTTTGCCAGTATCCGTGGCATTTGAACAGCACCAAGCACATAGCAAGTACTTAAAAATACTTGTGGAAAGAAGGAGAAGAACAGCATATAGTCCTTGGGCAGTGAGTTCTAGGCCCTGTCCTCATCTTCAGAGTCACCTTACCATTTGGGAGTGATTATTCAGCCTACAACACTGCCTCTCTCTTGCTCATTAGCACATGGAGTTTCTCGCCCGGTTCCAATCTTGTCTCTATGCTGGACATTGCTAGCTACTTCTTTTTTTTTTTTTTTTGAGTTGGAGTCTCACTCTGTCACCCAGACTGGAGTGCAGTGGCCGCTCCCGGCCACCGCAGCCTCAACCTGCTGGGCTCCGGCGATCCTTCCGCCTCAGCCTTCCAAGTAGCTAGAACTACAGGTGCGCACTACCACGCCCGGCTAATTTTTGATTTATTGTAGAGATGAGGTCTCACCAAGTTGCCCAGGTGGGTCTCGAACCCGTGGGCTCGGGCAATCCACTCACCTCAGCCTCCCAAAGGCACGGGATTACAGGCTGAGCCACCGAGCCCGGCTTGCTAGCTACTTCTAATGAGTCCTTTTTGAATTTTCACTCACCCTGAATGATAGGGTGAGTATCATCATCATTCATTTGTATACACACACCAAGAACCTGAAGCTCAGAGAACTGGTCACTTATTTATTGTCTCAGAGCAATCTGGTCATCAAGTCTCTGATCTTCAAACAGGGAACTAGGTGCCATGTATCTTACCTGCTTGAACCAGTTTCCCAGATTTCTTACCTTTTACCCAGGAAACCCAGGTATAACTAGGTCCCTAACCTCTTGACCTCTGAGCCTGGGGACCACGGCCTTAGACTCTGACTACAAGCCTAACTGACTCAAACCATCTGATGCTGTCTTTGTCAGAGATTTCTGTATGATCTCAATTTGAGGTGATGGATGAGTTGAGGGACCAGGGACTCTGGGTACCTGGTTTGGAGGGTCAGAAGAGTCACCACACTCAGAAGTAAAGTTATGCTGGAGCAGAAGGGCCACCTCATGGACTCTCTGGCCCCCGCTCTCGTGGGCCAGTTTAAAAAAAGACATTTTTCCTTTATACATCCCCCTTTGGGCACACATGAGATGGGCCACCACATGCACAATCAGGTTGAAACAGAAGTAAACATGGAATCATCTCCCAATTCCACCCTACCCTGTGTCCTATCCTCCAGCCTTAGGTCAACGCCCTGAGCCTTGCCTTGGATGCATTTCCCCCCTTCTCCCGCCTCAACCTTGCCCATCAGCCTCTACAGCTTCTGGGCCTCCTGAGATTCCTCCCACCTGAAAGCTCCCCCCAAAACCCCTAACCTGGTCCAGCTTCATCCTGGCATGCCTGGGGCCCATTCTGAACAACACTTTTGCAAAGATGGAACCTATTATTTATACAACTCATCTTTTGAAACTTTCTTATTCAGAGTTTATTGTATATTTACAAAATTGTGCAACCATCACCACAATTTAATTCAAAGCACTTGTATTACTATCATTTTGTAAAGAAACTTAAATCCCTTCCAGCAGTCACTTCCTGTTCCTTCCCTCCCCAATCTCTGGCAACCACTAATCTTTTTTTCTATGGATTTGATTTTTGGGGGCATTTCATGTATTGTTTACTTTTGAACAGTATAAGTTCTAACTGTGCAGTTCTGAATTCAGACCAGCTCTGTCACCCTTGAGAGAGCAAGTATAACCTTTCCTCTTCAGCCTATTCAGTGTGAACACTGAATTCAGACCAGCTCTGTCACCCTTGAGAGAGCAAGTATAACCTTTCCTCTTCAGCCTATTCAGTGTGAACACAATGAGAATGAAACATTTCTGAGGGTCTGCTTCCACTTAAATGGAAAATATATTATCTATTCCTTGTTTTTTTCTTAATAACATTCTTTTTTTAGTTTACTGCGTTATGAGAACATGAAATAGATAATATACAAAGTATATGTTAATAGACAGTTTCTATTATTGATAAGGCCTCTGATCAACAATAGGCTACTATTAGTTTTGTTTCTAAAAGTTAAAGGTGGACTTTCCACCGCACGGGAGGTCAGCACCTAAACCCCCATGTTGTTCAAGGGTCAACTGTAAAATGGAAGCCACATTATTTGGCCTTTTATATGTGGCTTTTCTGAAGTAGAATAATGTTATCAAGTGCATCCATAATGGAGCATTCATCAGTACTTCATTTATCTTTATGGCTAAATAATACTGCATTTAAGTATGACTTTTTGTGTATTCACTCATTCCTTGTTGGACATTGGGTTGTTTCCAGTATTTGGCTATAATGAGTAATGCTGCTGTTAACATATGAACATATTTGTATACTTTTAAAATTCATTAACTTTTAATACAGGGTTTATTTTTAGAGACAGGTTCTCACTCTGTTTCCCAGTTAGAGTGCAGTGGAACGCCCATAGCTCACTGTAGCCTCAAACTCCTGGGCTGAAGCAGTCCTTCTACCTCAGCGTCTCAGGTAGCTAGGACTAAAAGCATGTGCCACCACACTCAGCTATTTTTTTTTGTACAGCAGGGTCTTATCATGTTTCCCAGGCTGGTCTCAGACTTATAACCTCAAGTGACCCTCCTGCCTTGGTCTCCCAAAGTGCTATGTTAAAGTTAGGAGGAGGTTAAATATCCTTCTGTTTGATAAGGGACATCAATCTTCCCCTGACCTCAGAAATTGTCACTCTTTGTTCTCAGGCCTTCCCTTAGACTGAATCACACAACCAGTGTTCCAGGATCTCACTTTCCACATGGCAGATCTTGAGACATTATGGCTTGCAGGGCTGCATAAGCCTACATATTAAAAATTATATATATAGGCCGGTGTGCTGGCTCAAGCCTGTAATCCCAGCACATTGTGAGGCCAAGGTGAGGGGATTGCCTGAGCCCACAAGTTCGAAAACAGCCTGGGCAACTTGGCAAGACTTTATCTCTACAATAAATCAAAAAGTTACCTGGGTGTGGTAGTGCGTGCCTGTAATTCCAGCTACTTGGAAGACGGAGGTGAAAGGATCATCTGAGTCCGGCAGGTTGACACTGGGGTGGTCATGAGTTTGACACTGCACTCCAACCTGGGCAATGGAGTGAGACTCCAACTCAAAAAAAAATATTATATATATAAAGTTTCTGCAAATCAAAAGAAACCATTAAGAGAGCAGAAAGACAGTCGACAGAATGGGAAAAAGTATTTGCTAACTGTGTATCTGACAAAGGCCTAACATCCAGGATCTACAAGGAACTTAAACATGCTGAAAAGAAAAAAACCAAACTGCCCTATTTAAAAGTGAGCAAAAGATATGGGTAGACACGTACGAGCAGCCAACAGATACATGAAAAAAGTGCTCAGCCTCACTAATTATCAAAAAACGCAAGTCAAAATCACATTGAGATACCAACTAACCCCATTAAGAAGGGCCATCCTTAATAACTCAAAAAAGCAGAAGATGCTGGAGAGGATGCAGAGAAAAGGGAACACTTCTACAGTTTGTGGGAGTGTAAACTAGTACAACCTCTGAGGAAAAGTGTGGCAATTTCTAAAAGATCTAAAAATCAACCTTCCATATGACCCAGCAATCCCCTTTTTGGTAATATACCCGGAGAAGCTCAAATCATTCCACAAAAAAGATACATGCACAAGCATGTTTACTGCGGCACTGTTCACAATAGCAAAAATATGGAGCCAATTGTGCTGCCCATTGAAAGAAGATGTGGAACATATACACTATGGAACATTATGTAAGTATAAAGAAGGACAAAATTATGGACATTTTAGCAACTTGGATGGATACTATCATACTCAGTGATCGATCACAGAAACAAAGAGCTGAGTACCACATGTTCTCACTCATAAGTGAACCTTGAACACCTATCATAATACTACAAAAAAGGGATTGGCTATAGCAGAACACTGCCAGGGGAGCAAGGGGGCACATAACATCAATAAGAGTGCATGATCCCAAACCATGTGAAGCAAGGACCAATAGGAGGCCCAAACTTCACCTATATGATGACCACGTATGTACCTAATCCTGAACTGTAACCCACATCTTTAAAATAAAAAATTATATATATAAAATTAAAATTATATATAATTAAAAATTATATATATTTCAAGGAGCGACTCCTCCCCAAAAGAATTACTTTTTGGAGAATGAGCCCCTTGTAGTACAGGCTTCCCCTGCCAGCTAGGCATTCCCAGAACTTCTGCATTCATGTACCAGCTAGCATTGTTGTGAGAAGCTGTGTTTAGCTTCAGTGAATTTGCTTTCGAGATTCTCTCAACACGTTTGTCCATTTCATGATGGGTAATCTAAGAGCACACCTGTTCACGTCACGTTGTTTGGCAATTTTTGATCAAAGTCAGTATAAATCCCATGCCCCACCCTCTCTATCCACTCAGCCTCACTCAACTGACTTTTTGTTACCCCGGTTGAAAAATGTGCATAAAGGAAAATATTTTTGCTGATGTGGAAGAGGTGAAACAAAAAACAGCAGAATCACTTAAAGGCATCAACAATGACAAGTTCAAAACTGTTTTGAGCACTGGAAAAAGCATATTGATAGGTGTATTGCATCAGACAAAGAGTACTCTAAAAGTGACTAAAGTTTAAACATGTAAGAATAAATACACAATTTTTAATAAGTAAATTCTGGTTTTATAAATAAAAACCAGAAATATATTCATTCTACTCACTGAAATATCATTATGTGAAAGTTTAGCAACTTTTTCTGTTCTCATAGGACACATGTCTCTTTTGGGGGAAGTATCTATTAAATTCCATTGCCCATTCTATAATTGGATTCATTGTTTCTATAATGTTGAGTTCTAAGAGTTCTTTGTATATTCTGGATAATAGTATAATTTATACACTTTTAATCAGATGTATCAGATATATTTTTGAATGTATTTTCTCCTATTCTGTAGGCTGTCTTTTCATTTTCTATAGTGTTTCTTGAGGCATATGCGTTTTCAGGTGGATGAAGTTCAATACCTCTATTTTCCTGGTTGCTTCTGCCCAACCACTAAAGGCATCATCCAGCTTCCACATGGCAGCCAGAGGGAGCTTTCTAAATGTAACTGTTGCACTTATCCCCCACCTGTTCCACACAATTCCATATGTGTGATTTAAAACAGTGATTTTCATGCTGATTCTTCAAAGGAAGCATCTGGGAATCTTCTTAGATGCAGATTAAGAATTGGCAGAATCAGCAGATCAATGTGAGAGTCAACATGTCTACCAAGCCTCCGGGGGATGCTATGACAGTTTGTGTTTTCCAAAGATGACCTCAGCAATGTTTCCTGTCCCACATGCTCCTTAACAACCTTGCACCTTCTAATGAAAAGGTGAATTCCATTTTCCTTTCCTTCAACCAGGACAGGACTTTGTAATTGTCTGAACAAAAAGAATGTGGTGAAAGTGACCCTGCATGATTTTTGAGGCCAAGTCACAGCAGCGATATGGCAGACACTTACCTTTAAACCCATCCTCCATGCTGTATGGGAGACCAACCTATCCTGTGTAAAGAGAGGACATGAAGAGAAACAGGATTCTTGGACCCTAAGATCATAGCCAGCATCAACCAAGAGACAGGTGAGTGTGTGTTTTTTCCCAAGGATTCTAGCTGAAGCCTTAGGCAAGGTTGATAGAAATGAGTTGCCCCTGCAGAGTGTGAATTCATGAGTAAAATACATGCCATCAGTGATTTAAATCACTATGTTTTGAGGATGTTGTAATGCAACAATAGAGAATGGTAACAATACTTTACTGCTGGTCTGTGGATCTCATTTTGAGTGGCAAAAGGCCTGGTCACCTGTGGCCTCAGCGTAAAGTACTTATCTGCTTGTGATATTCTCCATTCTCTTTCTTTACTTGACTCATTGTCTTACAAATTCCTTCAGTTCTCCTCTATAATCATGTTCCTAATACTTCAGACTGGGCCGCTTGCCTTATCTGGGTCCCCTAGGGATCCTGTGCCTTCTTCTTCCTAACCCTGACCCCTCTGCCTGTGCCTTCCCCACTCTGGTGCTGACCTTATTGGTTTTCTTGTGTGGGTCTCCTCCAGTGTGCTGAGAGCTATGGGAGGGAAGCCTGATGCCAGCATGGTCATTGCTGGAAGGGGCTCAGTAAATTTGGGGCTGAGAACAGAATTGATGGGTTAAAAACCTAAAGTACCTAAGCTATAAAAAAGTCCCCCCCAAAAAACACTTTAAGAAAAATGCTGGTCGGGCTCAGTGGCTCAGCCTGTAATCCCAGCACTTTAGGAGGGTGAGGTGAGTGGATTGCCTGAGCCCTCAGGTTCGAGACCAGCCCCGGCAACTTGGCGAGACCTCGTCTCTACAATAAATAAAAAATTAGCTGGGCATGGTAGTGCACACCTGTAGTTCCGGCTACTTGGAAGGCTGAGGTGGAAGGATCGCCGGAGCCCAACTGGTTGATGCTGGATGGCCATGAGTGTGCCACAACACTCCAGCCTGAGCAACAG
>NW_007248506.1:28293-29203 GCF_000164805.1 Carlito syrichta
CTCTACAATAAATCAAAAAATCAGCCGGGCGTGGTAGTGCATGCCTGTAATTCCGGCTACTCGGAAGGCTGAGGCGGAAGGATCACCGAAGCCCAGCAGGTCGAGGCTGCAGTGGCCGGTAGTGGCCACTGCACTCCAGTCTGGGCGACAGAGACTCCAACTCAAAAAAAAAAAAAATTTGGTATAGATATGACACTGATAATAAAGGCAACAAAAACAAATAAATATGGAAATACATCAACCTAAAAATGTCTGCACATTAAAGGAAAAAATGCACAGGCTGTAAAGGCAGCATCAGAAATGAGAGATATTATTTGCACATCATATGTTTCACAAGGGGCTAAATCCAGAATATATTAAGAACTCCTACAATTCAACAATAACCAAAAATGACCCAATTTTTAAATGGGCAAAACACTTAATAGACATTTCTCCAAATTAGATGTACAAATGACCCACAAACATGTGAAAGCTTGCATTTCTCATGAGAGGAATGTATAGCAAAACCAGCTCACATGCATCAGGATGGGAATTATGAAAAATCAGAAAATGACAAGTGTTGGCCAGAGTTGGAGAAATTGAGCCCTTGTGCACCATTCCTGAAAATGTAGAATGGTTCACCTGCTACAGAAAACCGTATGAAGGATCTTCAAAAAGAGAAGCCCTATCATATGACTCAGCAATCTCACATCTGGTTATGTATCCTGCCAGAAACACATACCCAGGGGTGAATTTTGGTGTTTTCACCTTATTTCTAGTAAAGGGTATGGGAGGAGGTACCTTGGCAACATTACCAGGATTTTTTCGCTTATGATACCCAATCACTTCCTCCTCCAACTCCATTTCCTCCTTGGGGAAAAATTCATCATCTAAAGGAGGTGCCGAGGCTACGGCCAGCAGGGGAGTGTCT
>NW_007248506.1:29223-30593 GCF_000164805.1 Carlito syrichta
CAACCTGTGGACACAGACAACAGCAGTCTCTCAGGCATAGTTGGTGACAGGAGTTCCATGAGGGTCCATGAAATGCCCACAAATGCACAGTCCCTGATGACCTGCCTGAAAGAGAGCCAATTTGAAGGGTCTGAGGACAGGACACCTTCAGATCTTGTCAAAGTCCTGCACAAATAAGTGCATAGTGTAGAGAGATAATGAATTTGAAACTTGAAATAATATTTCTGAGTAGAAGAACACCTCATCCTTACTTGAAGAGAACATAGGATGGACGAATCACTCCAAATAAGCTTGAATCAAGACTGATAAATAGTAAACAAGCAAGCAAATAAGAAATTTGGATAGAAATTTTATAGCTTTTCTTTTTCTTTAATATTATATGAGGAACTTTCCCCATTCCTTGTGTCATTTGCTATTTAGGAAAAATTATTTTAATGACTGTGTAATATTAAATCACAGGAATAAACCTTAATTTATTTAGTCCTCTTCAAATGTTAGGCATTCAGATGATGACTTTATGTTATAAAAGACAAAAACAAAAACAAAAAAACAGTGGCTGCCAGAGGTTTGTGGCGGGGAGAAAATAAAGAGTTATTGTTCAGTGGGAAAAGAGTGTCATTTTTGCAAATTAAAAAAGTTGCAGTGGTCTGTTGCAAAACAATGAGAATGTATATAACACTACTAAATTGCACACTAGTAATGATGGTACTTTTTATGCGATGTTTGTTTCATGATGAGAAAAATCACAAAATATTTAAAATGTCAAATTCTGATGTTTCAAATCCTAAGCGACTTGAGAAACTCCTGTCTAAACAAGGGAGGCTCCAGGTATGATGAGAAAGATACTGTAAGGAGTTTAAGGGTTTTATTTTTTGCTTGTTGTTTGTTTGTTTGTTTTTAAATCTCCAATCAGCCTGTTTACCATGAGCTTTTCAAGCCTCAGGTAGCTGGGGGCTCTTGAGATTTCTGAACACCTGGAGAGCCTATGTTGGGGATGGAGCTTAAATTCCTAGAGAGTCCTGGGTGTTGAGGGCCCCAGGTGGAAGGGGAAGGTCTGTAGAGGAGGGGACAGGTTGGACAAGTCAGAAGTGTTGAGTGTGATACATCAAAAATGCAACAGAGCTACAGAGAAGGTCTAATGTGTGAGACAAAAAAAGGAGAAATAAGGATCGGGGTGATGAGATGGGAAAGGCCTTAGATGATCCAAGTGAGCCATCCCCAAGTCAGTGGCACAGAGCCTTTGGAAAAGACCTTGTTGTCCTTAGGAAAAATTATCCATTTCTGCAGAAATTAGACTGAATTCATGCCATGATGGTGACACAGGTAGGAAGTAGAACAGGGGAGGATGCAGCCAGAAGGAGAGCTCCTCG
>NW_007248506.1:30613-40388 GCF_000164805.1 Carlito syrichta
CCACGGCCTTTAGCACCCACCCCTTCTCCAAAGGTAAAAGAGAAAGACTGGAGGCTAGGGTCAGGTGCCATGGCCTTTTCCATCGCTCCTCACTGGTCATCAGCTTATCCAGGTAGCAGATGGTGAGCTCTTCTCCCACCTCGATGTCTCGGACTGCACGCAGTAAATTTGTCTTATGTTTTTGGTCCTGCATTCTTTTCTCCATTGCCGATGCCATCTCCACTTTTGGGGTACCCTGAAGCCAGTTGGAGCTAGTCTCCGGCAGTATCCAAAAGTATTGAAAACTGAATTTTGAGGGATATTTGCACAGCAATGTTTAGGGGAGCATTAGTCACAATAGCTAAGAGGTGGATGCAACTCAAGTATCTATCAGTGCAGGAAGGCATAAAGAAAATGTGAGATATGTTTACAATGAAATGCTATTCTTCCCTAACAGGAGAGGAAATTCTGACATGTTCTACAACATGAATCAAACTGGAGGAGCTTAAGAAAGCCAGTCACAAAGCACAAACTCTCTATAATTCCACAAATAGGAGGTATCAAAAGTACTGAGATTTTTAGAAACAGATAAAAGAATGGTGAACTTAAAACTGCTCTAAAAACCAAAATCCTTAAATAAGAAAATCAACAAATAATTATCAATTCATGAGAAGGACAAGATCCCCTCATACTTCCACAGTCACCACAGGTGTGGGTCTCTCAGGAACACATTTTGCTACAACCTGTGGACACAGACAACAGCAGTCTCTCAGGCATGGTTGGTCCATGAAATGTCCACAAATGCACAGTCCCTGATGACCTGCCTGAAAGAGCTGATTTGAAGGGTCTGAGGACAGGACACCTTCAGATCTTGTCAAAGTCCTACACAAATAAATGCATAGTGTAGAGAGATAATGAATTTGCAACTTGAAATAATATTTCTGAGTAGAAGAACACCTCATCCTTACTTGAAGAGAACATAGGATGGACGAATCACTCCAAATAAGCTTGAATCAAGACTGATAAAGAGTAAACAAGCAAGCAAATAAGAAATTTGGATAGAAATTTTATAGCTTTTCTTTTTATTTAATATTATATGAGAAACTTTCCCCATTCCTTGTATCATTTGCTATTCAGGAAAAATTATTTTAATGACTGTGTAATATTAAATCACAGGAATAAACCTTAATTTATTTAGTCCTCTTCAAATGTTAGGCATTCAGATGATGACTTTATGTTATAAAAGACAAAAACAAAAAACAGTGGCTGCCAGAGGTTTGTGGTGGGGAGAAAATAGTTATTGTTCGGTGGGAAAAGAGTGTCACTTTTGCAGATTGAAAAAGTTGCAGTGGTCTGTTGCAAAACAATGAGAATATATATAATGCTACTAAATTACACACTAGTAATGATGGTACTTTTTATGTGATGTTCTTTTCATGATAAGAAAAAACACAAAATGTTTAAAATGTTAAATTCTGATGTTTCAAATCCTAAGCGACTTGAGAAACTCTTGCCTAAACAAGGGAAATTGTAAGGAGTTTAAGGGTTTTATTTTTTGCTTGTTGTTTGTTTGTTTGTTTGTTTGTTTTTAAATCTCCAATCAGCCTGTTTACCATGAGCTTTTCAAGCCTCAGGTAGCTGGGTGCTCTTGAGATTTCTGAGCCCCTGGAGAGCCTCTGTTGGGGATGGAGCTTAAAGTCCTAGAGAGTCCTGGGAATTGAGGACCCCAGGTGGAATGGGAAGGTCTGCAGAGGAGGGGACAGGTTGGACAAGTCAGAAGGGTTGAATGTGATACATCAAAAATGCAACAGAGCTACAGAGAAGGTCTATTGTGTGAGACCAAAAAAAAGGAGAGGTAAGAATCAGGGTGATGAGATGGGAAAGGCCTTAGATGGGCCAAGTGAGGCATCCCCAAGTCAATGGCACAGAGTCTTTGGAAAAGTCCTTGTTGTCCTCAGGAAAAATTATCCATTTCTGCAGAAATTAGACTGAATTCATGCCATGATGGTGACACAGGTAGGAAGTAGAGCAGGGGAGGATGCAGCCAGAAGGAGAGCTCCTCGCTGGATTAACAGTCAAAGCTGAGAGAAAATTCTGACAGGAACAGGTGGAAAGTCCAGCTGCTTTATCACAATGCACAATTTCTGGAACTGAAGCCTTTGGACCCCTGTCCCCTCCCATTGCCCAGGTGTTACTTTGGTGGGGTGGGAAAGGTAAGGGAATCTTCTCGGAAATTTGACATCAAGGAGATTGCAGGACAGGGTTTGAGAACAACTGCGTCTTTGAACATCCCTTCTCCTTAGAACTAACCTCAGGATGCTGCCCTGGGGACTCTGTGCTGTCAGTGTCACACAAAATGACTTTCACCAGGTTCACATGCATCTCTAGAGGCTGCACCCCCTCTGAGTATGGGGTTTGCAGAGTCAGACTGGGGATTTTAAGAGGCACATTGTCCAGGACAGATGTCATTTCAGTAACTCAAGCACATGAACACACTCACTATGTCTTCCCAAGAGTCAGTTCTTTCATTTATGAAGAACTAAATCTGTAATGAATAAATATGACTACATTTTACTAGATAGGGTATAAATATTTCTGACAGACAAATTAATGACCTATCCAAAAATCAGTCGCCGCCAAGTTAAAAACAGATTTCATTTTGACAAATCTTCTTATATTTCTACTGGGCAAAGTTGTTCAAGTTTTCACAACCAGATCGTCATCTCACTGTTTAAAAACAGTATCGTCTATCTCCTGAAATAGATGATGTGTGGTGGACCAACATAGCTGTTGTGCTGTAATGACTAGTGAGAAAAGTAGCATTTTGTTTAACCACCTTCTGATGGAAATAGATTTTAGTCTTTGCTTCCTCAACTGATTTCTCTGTAGGTCAATTAACAAAAATTTCAAACCCCAACTCTTTGATTTTAGAATTTCAACAATTCTGCCACCAGACCAAGAAGACGCAATTGAAATTTACTGAATAAATGTGTTACTAAGCAAAGAGTGGCTTTATTGCCTTATTCTATGGGACTTTGTTTGCATGTGAGGTCTAGGGTTTTAGGTTTTGACGCTGAGACGAGGCAGGGGCTGAGCAGGAGAGGACCAGCGGACAGGGAAGGAGATAGACATTGGTGTCAGGAGGGAGGCTGAGGGACTTTAGCCTGGGTGGGATTTAGAATACGAGGGAGTGAACTTCAGAAGGTAAACTTCAAGTAATGTAGATCACACATCCAGGGCAGAATTAACTAAGCGGAAAGTTATTCTTATCAGAAACAACATCTTCACTCTTATTTTATTCTTTAGCTGTTTAGAATCACTCTGAAGGGAAGGAAAAGAATTTCTTCTTTTACAGCCTTTTATGAAATCAAGCATCATCCAAGAGAATTTTGTCCTTTAACACAGAAAATACCAAATTCCACTTTTACAACATTGGAATTCTTGATCCTTGGAGGCTTTTCTAAAATTTCTTAGACATAAACTTATGTAACCTTAGCCTTTATGGACCAATGTAAATAATACACCCTCACTGGAATTTTTGGCAACTTTCTATATTTACTCAGGCTCTGTCCTACACTTCCATTTTCTTCACACTGAAACCAACTTCATTTACATTAGCAGAAACTACCCTTTTATTATTTGAGAAAAATGTAATGGATGGATAATGATTTTCCCCACAGAAATGTCTATTTCACAGAGATCAATAGGAGGTGGTTAGTTGTAAGAGTTTTTAATTTATGGGAGATTATTGAAATTTTTAAGGATTTCAAGAATATACCACATATGTAATATTTAATAAACATAAAGCATTAAATGATACCTTTTTTCAAAAATAGAAGGAATGCCAATTATGAACTGGTACTGAGTCATGAAAACTATGATTTTCTAATTTCATGCCCTGATGTCAAAACAACAACAGTCATTCCTTATCATATATTCTATGGCCAATGATCTAAGTAGTCCAAGCTTCTTACACTAATCTCAGTCAGCTTTGTGAAGCCTGCCCAGAGTAGACATTGTGTGTTCATGTAGGTCACCTCCAAACCACAAGAGGACTGTAATATGGTGTCCTGGAGTCCCACTGCAGCTGAAACAATGAAGTTATTGTTCTATCCCTGAGAGTAACACTGTGAACAAAACCTTTTCCTTGCTCCTTCTTGCTGGATGTTGTCTTCTCTTTTATCACGTGACAATTGTTTCTTGGATGAATCTCAGAGCTTGAAGACTAAAATATATTTGATATTCCCATAACCAAATCTATTAAAAATATAGAAAAAAAATCAAGAAGAAACTCTCCAAGAGATGTGTGATTTTATCAAGAAGCCAAATCTACACCTGATTGATATCCTCGGAGCAGAAAGGGAAACAGAAAACACATTGGAACAAACACTTCATGAAATCATCTGAGAAAACTTTCCTCATCTCGCCAGAGAGGTGATTATACAACCACAAGAGATTCAGAGAACACTTGCAAGATGTCTGATGAGAGGACAAACCCCTAGAAACAGTAATTCACCTACACAAAGTAGGTATGAAAGAAAAAAAATTCTGAAGTTCAGAGTACCTACCAGGGAAGATCTATCAGTATTGCTTCACATTTATCTACAGAAACAATACAAGCCAAAAGGGACTGTACTCCAATTTTTTATGTTCTCAAAGATAAACAATTTCAAACAAGAATTTCCTACCCAGTCAAACTAAGTTTCATCGGTGATGAAGAATTATAATCTTTCCCAGACATCCAATCCCTAAGAGAATATGCTGCTTCCAGACCAGCTCTACAGGGGATGTTTCAGAAGGTGTTGGGCACAGAAGAAAAAATATAAAATAGAATGATCATGCACTTCACAAGACTACAGGCAAGCACAGAGCCAACAGAGCATGCAGTACACCCACAAAAATGAAAACACATACATACATTAACAGAAAAATTAAAAGAAAACAGCCTTGTAGTAGCCATATGACAGGGATAAACTCTCATATTTCAATAATCATCCTGAATGTGAATGGACTAAATGCACCACTGAAAAGACATAGAATGGCAAACTGGATTTAAAAGAATAAAACATGTCTCAACAATATGCTGCCTTCAGGAAACTCATCTTACTACAAAAGACATCTACAGGCTCAAAGTTAGAGGATCGAAAGTGAAATTTCAGGTGAGCACAAAACAGGCAGGAGTTGTGATTCTAATATAATACAAAACAGCCTTCAAACTATCAAAAATTAAGAAGGATACAGAAGGACACTACATAATGATAAAAGATTCAATCCACCAGCAAGAAATATACACTCTAAACATATATGTACCTAACCCAAGAGCAACAAGATTTATAAAGCAAAGGCTAAGTAAACTAAATAAAGATATTGACTCTAACACAATCACAACTGAGGATTTAAATACCCCACTAACAACCCTAGATCAAGCATTGAGGCAAAAAATCAATAAGAAGAACAGAAACCTCAACCTGACACTTGATCAAATGGGTTTAGTAGATACATACAGAATACTCCACTCAAGAACCATGCAATATACACTCTACTCACCACATGGAACATACTCCAAGATTGACCACATCCTCAGCCATAAATCAAGCATAAACTAATTCCATAAGACTGGAATGTCATGTATCTTCTCAGACCACAATGGAATAGAAACAAATACTGCCACCAATAAGATCCCCCAAAACACAGACACCAAACAGCATACTACTGAATGACTCCTGAGTCAACACAAAAATCAAGACAGAAATGGAAACATTCCTGGAAAAAAATAAAAATAAAGATACATCTTACCAGAATCTCTGGGATCCCATGAAATCCAAAATAAGAGAAAAATTTATAACTCACACACACACATTAAGAAAACAGAAAGATGGAAGACAGTGACGAAGAAGTGTGTGTCTCTGTGTAAGTGATGAATTTGCAGGTGTGTGTGTGTGTGTAAGTGGGGACTCAGGAACTAGCAGTCCAAGCTCTCCAGGTGAAGTGGCCACTGCTGCTGCTGCTCCAGCCCCAACGCTTTCCTTAGTGGCATAAAGCAAGTGCCATTTTGGGGAGTCAATAGGGCACACTTACGAAGAAAGCCACAGAGAATGGCTGCCACTTGGTGACTGGAGCCCAGTCGCCCCACCACCACCTTAAATGCCAGGCCAGAGACTGGCAGTGGGGGCCATGATGAGAGCACAGAGAGGGAAACTGAGGCTGAGACCCATCAGAGGAGCAGATGTAGGAGTGCTGCCATCACCATTGCCCTGGAACCTGGGCAGAGAAATTGTCAAGTGAGCCCCCATAAGCAGCAGAGTGATGTCCTGAGACTTTGAAGTAAACCCAGAGAAGATACTTGCAGGTGCATAATTCCCCAGAAGGACAGGGCTGGTTCACGGTCCCAGTCACCTCATCCTCTACCCTGGCCTATTTGTGGGATAACAGTGCACTTGGAAGACATGGATCCAACCAGAGAAAGGCGGGGATGAGTTCTGAACTGATCTCGCCGCCTTATCCCAGAAGTCTGAAAAACATCTGACCCATGCAGAAGAGACCTGATCAGTGTGTGGCCAAGAGGGCTAGACACAGGTGGAGCTGGGAACAGCTCCCATGCAGAAAGGTCGCCCCTGTGGGGTGAGCTGGACAAACATGTCAGCCACCTACACCTGGGGAAGAGACATCTCAGTGTCTCTTGCACAGAACTGGCCAGGAGGGAAGATTCAGTGACTGACTATGGGAGCCATTCTCCCCACTCCCTCCTCATTGACCTCCCCACCAGTGCAGCACCCAGCCCCACACATCTTAGGGGATGTACCAGAGGAAAGCTCTCCCCATGACTGAAAGAAATACCAGTGAATGGGGATAGATCTCAGGCACTGCTCCCTTCTATTGCAAGCCACAAGAGGGAGCTCAAGGCATGCAGCCCACTTCTATAACGAATCCTAACCCATACTCCCATCTCTATAATAATATTAAATAAAATTAACTCACCTAGTCCTAAATAGATGCACCGAAGATCCTTGAACTCAAGTTCTTTAAATCCTCTGTGCCTCTGCAAGAGTCCTGCTCCCCCATGTTGGAAGATAAAGCTTGAAATGAATGAGTGCCATATTCAAGGAAGTATAGACACTATAATTGCAGATGTGAATATAAGATCAAAAAGTTCAGAGAGGTGCACATCTTGGAAGAGATCTTCTATATAAGTCATAAAACTCCTAAGACAAGTACAGCATTCAGAAAGTTCAGGAATCACAGCATGGTGAAAGAGACACCAGTATCTCTGCAATCCAAGTGGTGCCTGTTCACAGACCACAGCAGGAGGCAGGAGATGCTGACATCAGCACTCTACAATACCAAGGAATGTGGACACCCTTGTTAATCACTGTCCCTCTTGGAAGAAACCTGTACCCCTTTATTTTTATTATTTTTTATTATTTTATTTTTGAATTGTGGGGTACAAGTGAGGGTTTGCAATATAAGTAGGCAGCATGCAGGTAAAATTGAGTCTTCCAGCTGGCCCTTTCTCCCCTGGTAATGAACCAGGTACTCATTGTGTTGTCACATGTCCCGTCCCTCCTCCCCTCCTGTCCCCTCCCATAGCCATTCCCTGTGCTGCCAATCCTATCCTTGTGCTAATGTGACTATTGTTCAGAGCCTGCTTATGAGTGAGAACATGTGGCATTCGGTTTTTTGTTTCTGTGGTAGTTCACTTACTATGATGGTCTTCAACTGTATCCAAGTTGCTGTGAAGGTCATGATTTTGTTCTTTATGTCTGCATAATATTTCATTGTGTATATGTACCAGATTTTCTTTATCCAGTCCATTTTTAATGGGAATCTGGGTTGGTTCCATGATTTTACTATTGTGAATAGTGCTACCTGCAGCCTTTTATTTGGGTGTGTGTATGCTAGGCAAAGAAGAGCAATCAGATCATTTGAAAGCTCCTGAGCATGGGGCTCTAGTGGGCATGCAACTTAGGGAATCAAAGCACACCCTCATCCCCTTTTAAAGTAAGGCCAGAAAAGGTTAAGGAATTAAGGTAATCACCAACTTCTGCCTCACAGTGGGCCCACTGGATCCATAGAAACTCCAGGGGTTATTTCCTTATCTCCAGATGTATTAAGAATGAATATGCTTAGCATTTGGGTGGGAAAATCATCCCAGTGGTTCTTTGACCTATAGAATTTTCCTATTGTAATAGGCAAAACAAAATAGACACATCTAAACCTATCTACCCTCATCCCTGATATCTAAAAACGAAAATATCAATCCTAAGTTAAATGGCAGAGATTATTGACACCCTCAAAGACTTGCGAATAGAGGGAATGGTCCCATCATGTCCCCATTTAATTCTCCAGTCTTTCATCTCCAAAATCCAGATGGATAATGGCAGATATACTACCTACTGCAAACATTATAAATTGTAGTTCAAACAATGACTGCTGTGCCAGATGTTTTATCTTTGCTGGAGCAGTTAATAAACATTCTAAGGTATATGGTAGGTAAGATGCATCTGGCAAATGCATTATTTTCAAATCATCATGAAGATGGTGATGATGATTAACTTTAGGTGTCATTTTGAGTAGATGAAGAGATATCTAAATATCTAGTGGAGAATTATTTTGGGGTGTGTCTCTCAGGAAGTTTCTGGAGGAAACTACCATGTGAATCTGAGTGGAATTGATGGGGAAGAGTCACTATGAATATGGGTAGGCACCCTTCAATCTTCTGGGGGCACGAAGAGAACAAAAACAGAGAAAAATGTACAGATATAACTGCTAGAGCTAGGGTATGCTCTTCCTCTCCAGTTCTTGAAAAACAGAAGTTTAAGCTCCTAATCTCTGGACTCCATGATTTATGCCAGCAGCCCTGATACCTTAGGACTTCAACTTTGGACTCAGTGTTACACCATTGATTGGCTTCCCCGATTCTGATGCCTTTGGACTTGAACTGAACCAGGTCACTAGCATCCAAGGGTCACCAGTTTTGAGACAGTTTCTCATGGGACTTCTCAGCCTCCATAATTGTGTGAGCCAGTTTTCCTAAGTCATCTCTCTCTCTCTCTCTCTCTCTATCTATCTATCTATCTATCTATCGATCTATCACCTAGCTATTGTCTATTTATCTATATTTATAACTAGATAGATAATGATAGATAGATGATGAAAGATAAATAGATGATTATAAATAGATAATGGTTAGATAGATATTGATAGATATTTTATTGATTCTAACTTTATGAAGAGCCCTGATTAAAATATAATATATTAGCATCTGTTTGAATTTCCATGAGGTCAGTATCAGTAAACTTTCATAAATTTTCTCTCTCTGTATCAGTGCACCCTTAAAAGATCTGGCCCAATTGTAAATTCTGCAAAACGTCACATTTGTCCATGATCTCAGAGTGAAATTAAATATATGCTAGCATTATTGATTGATGACAATGGCATAGTTGAGAACAGAGGCACCCAGTGATAATAATCACATAATTAAAGGATCAATTCTAGTTATCAGTAACTTAAAACAAAGGGTGAGAGTCCTATAACTTTGTGGGGCCATCAAAATCTGTGACCATTCAGATACCTACTAATTCTGTGAAATGTTTAGGACTTCAGTAGTTAGAAGACTGAAAGGCAAGTTCACTTATGTACCCAATCCTGACTTGTACCCCATGTATTTAAAATGTTTTAAAAGATATGTTGTGGAGCCTCTGCCAGGATGCAATTTTTATTTTTTATTTATTTTTACTTTTATTTTTTTTTTTTTGAGTTGGAGTCTCACTCAGTCGCCCAGACTGGAGTGCAGTGG
>NW_007248506.1:40408-42503 GCF_000164805.1 Carlito syrichta
ATCCACTCACCTCAGCCTCCCAAAGGCGCGGGATTACAGGCTGAGCCACCGGACCTGGCTGGATGCAATTTTTAAAAAGAAGAACAGAAGACTCTAAGGCTTCTTGTGCATGGCCAGCCATCTATGGCAACAGAAAATCAGTTCCTGACATAACTCTAGCTCTGGGAGAGATGGAGTATTTGAACATGAGATATAAAGTGATGAGGTAGACAGAACTTCTCATCATAAGCTTGATTTTATCAGAGACAACAAGTCATGAGGTGGAAAGGGAGGGATAGCATTCATCATATGGTAGTGGTGTATCCTAGATGGGTCAAGAACAGGTGGCTCAGACTGTGATTGCTCTCAGCACCCTGAACTGATACCTGTCTAGCAACTCTCACCTGTGGAATCATGGGAAGTTCTCACCTGTACCATGATCAGAAGTCCGGTCAATAATCAAGGGGAACATTCCGCACATTCCACATAGAACCCACCCTCAATCCCCTTTGCATCTGCCTCTCACCACCTTCTGCCATGAGGTTCATATTTACCTTGGGCCAGGAGCTGGGTAATGTTGCTCACATGCAAATCTCCTGGAGGTCTGGGTTATTGATGCAGTTGACATAGGCCTTGGAGTACAAGGAAGAGTTTCTGCTTTTCTACAGTGCTCCTAAAGGCTGCAGAAAACATCACACCCCAGACCACGCTTTAGAAGCAGACTGTGTTCATCTCAATCTAGTCAAAGTTGTACAAAACAGTTCTCCAGTGCCTTGAACTTTGGTCCCTGCCCTCCCCTTATCCTGCATTCACTGCCTTTGCACAGTTCACCACAGTCCCATATAGTTTTCTAGTTTGACTATCCCTAGTTCAGAACCCCTACCTACCTGAATCCCTATATGTCCTCAATGCATATTTCTATCTGTGGTACCCTAATCTCGTGTTCCCTCCTCACCCTATGTCAGAATGAAATTCTGAGTCTTTAAAAATCTTATCCTTTTCTCATGTCCATATCTCCACAGTACAGCTCATTCAAGTAGGAAGAATAGCACCTTCAATCCACCCACCATCCCAGCTGCTCATTCCTAAATAAGTAAATAGACCCACCACTCATAATCCCCAGCCCTATCCTGACTCCTCCCCCCACAATAAAACCCTTCCCCGTGGCCCCAATATTTTTCAAAATCCCAAATCACTTCTAACACCCCAAATCCCACATCAAGCTTTCCAACTTCTCATCTCCAGTCTTCCCAGGACCCCATCATACCAGGCCACACCTCTTGGCCCACCTCTGGTTTCAACACTCCCATCGGCCAGGTCTCTCATGGAACCAAACCAGCCCCTATCTAAGTAGACAAAAAGCTAGAAAACTCAGATGGCACAATTGATTTTTCATTTCTGTGTCCTGTTTGTGAAGGCTCTGTATGACACACTGACTTCGTGGAAACAACAAAGAAAGGGAAGAACTAAGAACACAAACCTATGCTGAGGAGGAAACCAGGACTGTTACTAGGTCAGGGTTCTGGTGAGGCCATTCAAGGCAACAGCAGCCAGAAGCTGTTTGGCCACTAGAAGGAGCGCCTTCCACACTGCTGTATTTTTAAAGACTACATTTTATGTTAATATAATTACTAAAAGGGTAGTAGTTAGGGCCACTAGTCATGCTCCCTTCCCTTTACCAGCTTCTGAATATTATGTCATTCCTTGTCTTGTGGCTTCACATCCTCCCACTTTCTTCCCCAACCCAGGACCACATCATTATCTTCCTTTTCTGGACTCATCTCTCTCTGACTTCCCATTAGAAGGACACCTGTGATTCCTTTAGGGTCTAGCCAGAAAATGCAGGAGAATCTCCTAAAGTGAAGCTCTTTGTACATTTTCAAAACTCCTTTTGCCTCAGAAAGTAACATTCACAGTCCACAGGGAGTAGTCCCCAGATATGTTGTGGTCCCAGATAATGTTGTGGCTGACCACAACATTAGAGGAACTTCAAAATGTTTCATAGTCATATACAGAAACTTTTGTAAAAACTCTCCATTTCCAGTCCTATGTACTTGATCATGGCAAATTCTGTGCCAGCGTTATCCTTCCTTATGCTTGCCCAGAACTATGTGAG
>NW_007248506.1:42855-43425 GCF_000164805.1 Carlito syrichta
GACCCCTTTCTGTGAGATTAACGTACATCACAGCTGCCTTCTATAAAAGGCCTGACTCACCAGGAATGGAATCATAGCATAACTTACATTGAAATGACAGAATACGCATTCTCTTTCCATGCATTCACTTATTTCCTCTGTAAAAAGCACGGCCAATGAAATTCTAGTGTCTAAAGTGGCTTAGTAGCTCATTAGGTGAAATAAGAAAATTTATCTTAGGCCAATTAATGATATGGGTGATGGAATACCCAACGATAATACCAATGACTTAAATTCTAACTAAGAAGATGCTAATAAAATAGACAAGTGGGACCTCATCAAACTAACGAGCTTCTACAAAGCAAAATAAACCATCAAGAGAGCAGGGAGCTCACAGAATGGGAAAAAAATATTTGCCAACTGTATATCTGACGTAGGCCTAACTTCTAGGATCTACAAGGAACACAAATGTGCTGAAAAGAAAAAAACAAACAGCCCCACTAAAAAGTGGGTAAAAGACAAGAATAGACACTCTCAAAAGAAGATATACGGGCAACCAACAGACACATGAAAAAGTGCTCAGCCTCACTC
>NW_007248506.1:43445-54181 GCF_000164805.1 Carlito syrichta
GTGCAACCTCCTTGTATGACAGTGTGGTGGTATCTGAAAGAACTAGAAATTGACCTTTCATATGACCTAGCAATTGCCCTATTGGGAATATACCTGGAGGAACTCAAATCATTGTACAAAACAGACACCTGCATACTTATGTTTGTCGCAGCTCTATTAATAATAGCAAAAACATGGAACCAACCATGGTGTCCATCGAAGCTGGACTAGATAAAAAATGTGGTACATATACATGATGGAATATTATGCAGCCATAAAGAAGGACAAACACATGGACTTTGTAGCAGCTTGGATGGATTTAGAGTCAATCATACTCAGTGATCTATCATAGAAACAAAGAACAGAATACCATATGTTTTTACTCATAAGTGGACCTTGAACAGTTATAATACTATATGAAAGTAATTGGCAGTAGAGGGAAACTGTCAGTGGAGGGGGGTGGGATTGGCAGTTGAGGGAAACTGCTAGGGGAGGGAGGGACATACCTCATCAACAAGGGTACCTGTATAATCATTGTATACCTAACCCTGAATTGTACCCCACATCTTTATAGTAAAAAATAATAAATAAATAATAAATTTTTAAAAAAAATTTAAAAAGAAGATGCTGATGCATGAACTGAACAAACAGTTTCAGTAGCATTCAGCAGGTTGGATGGGAAACGTTTCATTAAAAACTTTAAGGTCAGCTGTGGTGGCACAGCCTGGCATTGTGGCTCACACCTATAATACCAGCATTTGGGGATGCCAAAGCAGGAGGGTTGCTTGAAGTCAGGAGTCTGAGACCACCTTGGACAACATAAAGAGACCCTGTCTTTACTAAAACAATCAAACAAACAGAAACCTCACATAATTCTTCAATAAGATGATTCGTCCCCAACCAGCACAAGTGGACGTTGTTTACTTGATACTTGTACATCCAAAACGGTATTTGGATGATGATTGTGAAATCTTAAAAGACAATAGGATATTACTTTTTAACAAATAAAATGTTCGGGTAAGTTTACAACAGTGATTGTGGATGTGTTACTAAGTATACATCCTTTTTGTTATGATAATCTTGTTGTGGAGGACAAATAGATTCTTGTTTTGTTTCCTGAACTGAGAATGCCTCTGTGGTATCATTGACTAGATGCTCCAAAATTTCAAGATTTTGGTCATGAGTCTTTCTTTCATCTTACCAACTCCTTCTCCTTGACAAAGACAGCCATCTCATTTGGTAGAAATAAAATCTTTTTAACCTGAAGTTTGGTCTCATGGCTATTTCTAGGGTGGCTTACTTCTCATTTTGGAGTGAGTCTCTGAGCTGTACTGGAAGGAGGGAACCCTGAGATAGGGGAGGAGATCTCCATGGGGTCTTAGGTGCTGAAGGCTGTGAGCCTGCATACGTGCAGGAAATGGGGTGGTTTCAGAGAAAGCAATGTCAGAGTTGAGTCCAGGTTGTGTGTGAGAACCTCCTGCCTTGGTGGGGGAGCTTCAGGAAGGAATAAGTCCAAATTCTGGGTGCATTGAGGGACATTTCCTAGTTTGAGAGAAAACAAACTAGGAACAGAGTAGAATTAGCCTCTCTGAAAACAGAGATAGGGAAAAATTGGGCACTGAACTGATCCACTTGGGAGGAAGCCTTGGAGGGCCAAATTCTGCTTGGGACAGAGGAAAAAGGAAGCTCTTTAGCTGCAAATCTCTAGCATGTGAAAGCAACCTTGAAGGGGTCCTGCACACTCCCATATCTACCAGATTCTCCATCTCCTTGTCCCTTGCCCTGAGAGTTTCTAGATTCTTCCAGTCTCCACATGTTCTAATGTCTACCCTCACCTTGATTTCCTCCTCCCCCACCTCAATTCCCTCCTCCCCCATGTCATCTATACTTCTGAGCTCCACAGAATCCAAGTTCTTCTGTGATCTCAATCCTTACCCCATCTCCTTCATTTTGGAGACATATAGTCTTCTTGAGCTCCAAGACTTGCAGAACCTCAATCCTCCTCCTCTACCTTATCATTTGGATTACTGAAAGTCTAACTCTGTAAAGTCATCCCGGATTTTGATCCACTCCTCCTCCCCATTCTCAGGTTCCTATTCAGCCTCTGTTGGTGTCTTGATTGTTTTTCTAACTGCCAGATATCCTTGGAGTCTTGCTATCTGGCAAGCTAGTTTAAGGAATGTCTTAGAGGATGGAGGTGGAGATTTGGCTTTTCCACAGCACCCCTCACCCACCCCAGCGATGCTGCAACTTCCACCCAGAGCCCTCTTTTAGAGCAAGCTGTCCAAATCTCTCCCTTCTGGGCGCTAGACTCTGGACAACAATGGCTCCTTCTCTGGAAACCACTATACCCCATCTCTAGTCAGCATCCCTGCATTTCCACCCCTTCCCCAGGCTGGTATTCTGGAACCTTCCTCTGTTCAAACTCCCTCCCTCTCCTGACAAGCAAGCTTTCTGCCTTTAGCCTCACATCTGCCTCAGCAATATCAAGATGCCACATCCCCTCCTCATTCTTATGACTTCTCACAACTTTGAAGTTTCATGTTCCTCATCCTTTTTTTTCTGCCATGACTCATATTGGCCCCTTCATCTAGTACCCCCTGACATAACTCTCAGGACCCTGAGCCCCAGGATATTTGTGTCTAGACATCCATCAGCCTCACCCCCTAAACAGACATACGCAGACACACACTCACAAATGCACATACACAGTTAAAAGACTGATCCTGTCTCGTCCCACTGTAATTAGATTGAAGCTGCAGGCCTTGGACTTCTAAGCTCTGAGTGTGCCCACAGGGCCCCTCCCTGAATTCACTTCCTTCTGAGGTTGGTCTGGGGTTTCTTCCTTCCTCTAATGCACTCATTTTCTCACAGACTATGCTCTGGAGCCCTTATAATCTCCTATCTCTCCTCTGCCTAGCACCCACCCTGCCTTGCA
Source organism: Carlito syrichta (assembly GCF_000164805.1). Taxonomy (NCBI): domain Eukaryota; kingdom Metazoa; phylum Chordata; class Mammalia; order Primates; family Tarsiidae; genus Carlito; species Carlito syrichta. Next base: position 46,363 of record NW_007248506.1, read on the forward strand.
ATCATTGTCTACCTCTAATTCCCCACATCCAGAGAATTCTGCTGTTTTTCTTAAGTTGTTTCACATTGCAGTGGATACAGTTGGTGCACTGCTCAGATCCTTCCACAAGCCGCTCATTCACAACTTGGTGATGCCTTCCCCTACACAGGTTTACTCTCAAGTGAAGCCCAGGCACCTCTGCACTGCCATGTGTGCTCCAGAGCCCTCCTGGGCTCAGACTGAAGCAGGTCTCCTGCCAAACCTGATCTCTGCTGGTTTCTTGAGCTGCCATGCTTGGGGTCCCTGGAGCACTCCCTCAGTATATCCTTTAAAAACGAGGCAGGTTATTTGGTGTAGGTTAGACATGAATAGGTAAGTTTCTCATAGGCAGGGCTTAAATAAAATAGTGTAAGTGTTCAGACATCTTTCTGTCAGTACATGACCTTCACCTGATCAACCAGGCACTCTAGATCTAACATTCTGTGGGCTGGAATGTGGGTCTACCAGTGTAGTAAATCACAGAAACAATAGGGAATTACCCAAAACATAGACATGATAGTCTAAGAAAAACCCATGTCTAGTTAGACAATAGCTTTAATTATTTAGACGGTCCTTGTGACTTTAGAAGTTTGAGAGTGGTAATCAAAACTCATGACCATATACTTGCAGCCAGAACTCTTAGCTCATGGTTTGCTTAATCATGATTGTAAAAGTATATAAGGTTTCTTGTTAAAGGCAAGCACTTGTTCTTTCTCTTAAGAAGCCCACACCCTTTGGACATGTCTCTTTCTTCCTAATAAATTCTGTCTTAACCTATACTTGGGAATTGCTCTGAAATGATTTTATATGGTCGAGTCAAAAGAACCCACAGAGCGACATGGTACAACCCACCCAGCATCAACTCCATGTCTCATGCTCAGCTTTTAGGGAATGTGACCTAAAAAGTGCTCCTGGCAGTAGACCTAAAAGTCAATACTAGGAGTAAGTTCTGGGATTGGATGACTCTCCAAAGGATGGCAGTAAGCAGTTCATCACAACTGGTAGGTGGAGGGTTGATAAGTCCTTGAGTATTTGTCAGGTGTGAGATGGCTGATATTTCATCTTCAATGACTGGGATGACCTACAGGAGATGCACAGCATGTCTGCTAGCTTGAATGTTGTGGAGAAAATAATCGCAATAAGAGTGTTAAACTGACTGACTGCTAACAAGTTCCACAATGCATTGAAGAGATAAAAGGACAGGCTCAAATGTAATGCTAACAATTGAAATTGTTAGAGTTAGAAGGGATTCTCATCTCCTATAGTCAAAGAACAGGAACACTTGGCAACCTGGCAAAGACTTAATTAAAGGAGCCAGGAGTGTGGTGTTCCCTCACCCCACCATGAGCAGGCAGTGGGAGCTTCCCACTGGGAACCTGCCCTGACCTAGCCCTGTGAGTCTCTTTTTTGCTTGTTCTCATTTATATTCTTTTGCTGTTATAGCACTGTCATCACAAGTAGAGTGATTTTTCTGAGTTCTAAGAGTCAAGCTATGAAAATATACACTCCAAGAGAGTTTTGGAAACCCCTGAAATTTTAGCAAGTATGGCAGAACTGTGGCTGACCTAAAACCCCTAAACCTTGGAGTAGCATTTGAGGTTAGTTTTGTGGAGGAATTTACCCAGAAACAGTGGTGAGCTAAATCCAAGTGCATAGCATCAGAATTGAAATACACTTTTTTATAACATTGGGGTAAAGAATTTAAATGTTCAAAGGTGGGCATCTTGGAATGGATCTCTTAGAGAAGAAAAAAATAAACACAAGCCAGCTAGACCCTCAGGATGACTGGTGACAACAGCACTGGTAAAAAGGACACCAACGTCACAGAGATACAAATGGTAGCTATTCTTCCTAGGTCAGAGCTGATAGGAGGGGACAAAAAAAAAAGAAAGGAGGGGACACTAACAGAGTTGGGTTCCATGGTACCAACTGGATGACAGAATCTGGGAATGGTAGACACTGGTCCTATACCACAAAGACATACGGACTAGGCAGCATATGAGAATGCAGCAGAGGAAGACCGGCATACAGTATCCAGGAGTCATCTCACTGGGTATGTTTCTGATAGGGACAGGAGATATGGACACCCACCAGTGTGTCATTTAATAGACATAATCAAGAGAACCAGAAGGCTAATGTCAGCTGCCCCAATAGGAACTCATGATTCTTTGCCCAGTTGAGATCCAAGACAATCTTCACACTGTCTCAGCTTTGTTTGGATAAAGAGGTTGAAATTCCACAGAGAGGGTTTCAGTGGCAACAAGTCTAGTATATTCTATTGGAATTTTCCTGTTCAATCGACATGGAAAATGTAGCCATTTTCTTAGATAATTGGTCACTGAACAAAAACAAATACCCCGATCTTTCAAGAGCTGTAGACATGTAACCCAAGTTGTGATGATACCCCACAGACTGGAAACACAACTATGGCCCCGTTAGAGTGAGTAATGACTTAAGGGAGGGGGGTCAGCAAGTCGATAGATTATCTCTGACATCTTTGTCACACTGTGTCCACTGAGTTCATGGACCCCTCTCCCTTATGGTTATGTTCCCATTTCTCAGGTATAATCAAGGTGGACGTTTCAATACTGAGATATTGGGAGAAGACTTACATTGGTTCCTTGGCCTATGAGGTAAGAACTATTAATTACCGGAAAACCCAAATGAAATGGAAGTCTATCAAGACTCACCCAAGATAATATAATAAATCAAAACCAATAGCACATTCCAAAGGAAATCACTTGCTATATGAATATGGTAAAGATTAGCACCACCCTCAAAACTTATGGATACAAGGGGTGATTATCTTCTCATGTCTCCATTTAATTTACTAGTGTGGCATCTACAAAACCAACATGGATAACAGCAGATGACACTGGACTCCAGAGAATGTTCTTGCATGTAGCCCCAGAGTAGCTGCTGTGATAAATGTTGTCTCCTAACTAGAGCAATTAGTATCATATGCTCAGATACATGGTATGTAGTGTTGGTCTAGAAAATGCTTTTTTTCCAGAACTCATCAGGAAGATGGATGAGTAACAATCTACATTAACATGGGAGCAACAGCAGTTCTCTCTCTCTTTCTCTCCCCCACCCATCCCTCTCCTACAGGACAAGGACTTGTGTCTCAGGACTGGCATAGCACCAGTTTCTACTGTTCCCAGATTTGTGTCTGGAAGGACATACCAAAAGAGCACAAATGTAGATGCCTAGGGTTCTGGAGCAAGGCCAGACTTTCTAAGCAATAGAAAAAAAAACCTTGACATGTCCTAGGCCTCAGAGAAATAGAGAATCTAAACATGGGACAAAAATTGAGCAGATAATCAGTACTATCAGACCCATGAAATGATTAGTTCAAGAGTCCATCATAAAATGTATGTTCTGCATCCAGGATCAGGCATGAACAGGTGACACAGACCCTCCCATGGGAGTTTTCGGTGGTCAGTCTACCAAGGAGGAAAAGACCTACACTTGACTCACAATTCAGTCACTTCATTATGTGCATGAAAGCCAAAAATAGATGATGCCTACAGTACAGTTCACAGCATAGACAGCCTTTGGAAATAAATCTTACAAAGAAAAATTGGTGCTTAGCCAACACAGTGCTTGCACGATGGGCTCATGAATGTGGCACAGCTGGAAGCTCTGTATGGGCCCTGCAGCACAAGCTCCCTCTTGCCAAGCTGCAATGCCACCATTACTGAAAGTCCACCTTTTCAGCAATATAGAACAACACTGAGCCATCAATAGGATGCCACCCTTTAAGGAGGCCAACCAGTCACGTGGTGGCAAGTTGGTTTTATCAGATCTCATATACCCAGCAGAGGTCAATGTTCCACTCTCCTTAGATGGAGATGAATTCCTGACATGGCCTAGCCCTCCCTGCCTACCATTCCTCAGCTACTACTATCTTGTAAGGCTCACAGAGTATGTGATCTACTGGTGTGGCATCCTGAATGACACCACCATGGACCAATGGATGCACTCAATAGCACAGGAAATAAAACTGGGAACCTGATGGCAGCAATTGCTATTCCTACTACATGAACCTCTGCTGGCAAGTATGACTCAACATTGGAAGGGCCTCTGAAAGATGCAATTGAGCATCTGTTCTGAGGAAGTCACCCAAAAACATGGAATTTTGTCCTTCAAGATGGGAGATACACTTTGAGGTATGGTCATTTAATGATTCTTTGTTTCCAAAAGGTAGTACACATGGGTCTAGGATCCAGGGGATCAAAAATGGGAATGTCTCTGCTCACTCACCTTTACCCGTGTAGCCTATTTGGAACATTTGTGCTTTTCATTCCATACATTTTATATTTATAGGTCTATAGCACCTGTGTCTCATGAAGAAGATGCTTTCACCAGAAGTCAAAGAATGAATTTTACGAAAGTTTAATCTGTGGCTTCTACTCATCAAGAGATCCTTGGGTCAAGAGATTGCAAGGGAAAAGAAGATTACCTACCTGGCAATAGTAATCGACTCTGATCTGCAGGAGAGACTGATCCTTCACATGATGGGGAGAAAATACTGAAATATTTTTGGCACCCATGTAACACAACGAAGCACATTTTGGTCCTGTCACCCAGGTTTTGAGACCAGTAGAAGAAGTTCCCTATAGCCTGAGAAGGGTGTGGTAGACACAGGCCTCAGGCAAGGATGTCCCTTCCTCCTTGTTTGACTCTGATTCATGCTCTGGGCTGCCCTGTGTGAACGGCCTCATCACCACGGTCAGACTTGTATGCCCCAAACAAGGCAGCTCCTCCATGGAAGTCTCTTCTCCTCTGCATGGGCTATGACATCACACTGGGCCATTGTTTCCACAAAGGCCCATTGCACCCACTTGCACCTGTCACTACACTCAGAGCAACTGGTACCCTCTGTAAGAATAAGTGAAAGAGAAGACACATCTTTGAGTGTATTTCAAATCTCATGACATCCAGTACCTCATTTTTCCAAGCTTCATTACATCTGCAAAATCTTTTTTGCCATAAAAGGTAACACCCACAGGTTCCAGGGATCACAACATGGGTATCTTTGGGAGTGATTATTCAGCCTACCACACTCCCTCTCTCCTCACCAGCACTTAGAGTTTCTTCTCCCATAGTAGTCCCATGCAAACAGCTTATCTCAATGCCCTCTATGAACCCAACTAACTCAAAAGGCCTCACAGAAGGTTCCCATCCCTCTCTGTCCAGAACCTTTCTTAGCTGGTGGAACTAGTGACGTGTGTTGGTGCCATCTGGTGGAAACAGAATATCACAATAGGTGTGCACTCAATAGAAGTATATTCAAGCCTCATAAGTATTTTTTAAATTTATAATAGCTGTCTTGAAAAATGTAAACTAAAGAGTGAAAATGTTTTCCATATTATATTTTATTTAACCCCATATATTCAAGACATTATAGTTTCAACATGTAATCAACACAAAAACGATGAGTTATTTTGCATTCTCTTTTTCATATTAGGACTTTAACTATTTAACACTCACAGTGTCTTTGAATGCAGAAGAGCCACAATTCAAGTGATAAAACGGTCAGGCCATGAGAGGCTATTGCAGGAGATTGCACAGGCCTAGCGAGGGAGGAGGGAGTGATGAGCTGGCCGGGCAGACTTGCATTTGTTCTGGCCTCCGTGTGAGATCCTGTGGCTTGAGGGAGGGCAAGAGGTGCTCAGTCACAGACCTGGGTTCTAGCCCACCCCTGCTGGCTAATTTTTATGAAGCCCCAGCCCCTGGTGGGCTCTTTCACTGATCTATGAGATACTGCCCTCAGGGAGTTGGATCTGCTGGGCTATGTGAAACCTCCTGCTCAGTGTTGGCGCCTTATGTGCCTGAGGGTTAGTTTCTGTGGTTGTTGATGTGTATTGTTTGGCCTATTTATTTTCCCAGCATTTCCTATATTTGGACAGCTCTTAGCATATAGCAAGCACTCAGTAAATATTTTTTGAATGAAGAAAAAACATGGTTCTGGGGCAGAGAGTCCCAGGCCCTGTCCTCTTCCACAGAGTCATCTAATCATTTGGCTGTTATTTCTTGTGTCCTGACTCTATGCCAAACACTGTGCCAACCATTTTCAAGAGTTGTCTTCAAATCTTTTGTCAGTTCTGAATGATAGGCATTATAGTCATTCCTATTTTTCCTCCCCCAAAAAACTTATGCTCAAAGTAGTCACTTGTCCAAAGTCACATAGCCCATAGTGCCCAGGTCATCAGTTCTGTGACTTTTGAGCCACAGGGAGCCAGATGTCCATGTCTCTGATCTCAGGGAAGCACATGACCATGTCTCTGGCCTCAGGAAACCAGGTGTCCATGCCTTTGACCAGTGGAACATAGTTATACAGTCTTCTGACCATTAATTCACGGAGACACAGGCACCCACCTGCTGGCTTTTTAACCAACGGAATACAGACCTCAAACCCTGACCAGGGGCCTAATTAGTCACAAACTTCTGATGCAGTCTTGGCCAGAGGTGTCTGTATGTTCTCAGTTGAGGCCTTGGATGAACTGCTGATCCAGAATTCAGGGTGTCTGGTAAGCAGGGCCAGCAAAGGTCTTTCTCACCCCGGACACACAGCCTGTGTTGAGGCTGAACGGCTACCTCACTGACTCTCCGGTCCTGCTCCCATGGGCCAAAAGAGATGCCTTCTGTTGACAGGCTCCCATGTGTGCACATGTGAGATGGGCCTCCACCTGCCTCCCACATGCCCAGTCAATCTGCAACAGAAACACACAACCCAACTTTCCCCAAATCCTTTCTCATCTGTGTCTCATCCTCCAGCCCCCAGGCCAACACCTGAACTGAATCTCAGACGCATCCCTCCCAGCCCAGCCCTCTCCTTCACAGCCTGTCTCTGGGCCTTCTGAGGTTCTCCCTACCAGGACCTTCTCCTCCTCTCACAACTCCAAATTGGTCCAGCCCCATCCTGGCCTGCCTGGAGCTCATCCTAAATACTAACTTTTTTTGGAACTGGACTCTCACTCTGTTGCCCAGGCTGGAGTGCAGTGGCACACTCACGACCAATGCAGCCTTGACCTGCTGGACTCAGGCATTCCTTCCAGCTCAGCCTTCCAAGTATCTGAAACTACAGGTGTGCCCAGCTAATTTTTTGATTTATTGTAGAGACAAAGTCTCGCCACATTGCCCAGGCTGATCTCAAACCCCTGGTCTCAGGCAATCCTCTCACCTTGGCCTTCCAAAGTGCTGGGATTATAGGCTCGAGCCACCATGCTTGGCAACACCATTTTTTAAAAGACAAAATTCATACATCATAAAATGTACTAATTTATAGTACATTAATCAGATGTTTATAGTGTATTTACACAGTTATACAACCATCACCACTAATTCCAAAACATTTTCTTCATCGCCAAAAGAAACCTAAACTAATTGACCAGTCACTCTTTGCTTGCCTCTTCCCAGTTCCTGGTAAGAGAAAATATTCTTTATGGTTTTGCCTATTTGAAGCATCTACTATACAGCAGACCCTTGAACAACATGGGTTTGAACCTCACGGATCCAATACAGGTGGCCTTTACTTTTGACTCTGCCACCCAAGACCACCCTCTCTCCTCCTCCTCAGCCTACTCAACGTGAAGACAAGGAAGATGAAGATCATTCTGGTTATACACTTTCACTTAATAAATAGTACATATATTTTCTCTTCCTCGTGATTTTCTTTTTTTTTTTTTGAGTTGGAGTCTCACTTTGTTGCTCAGACTGGAATGCCTTGACCTGCTGGGCTCTGGCGATCCTTCCGCCTCAGCCTTCCAAGTAGCCGGAATTACAGGCATGCACT
>NW_007248506.1:54201-75351 GCF_000164805.1 Carlito syrichta
AAAGACAGAATTCATACATCATAAAATTTACCGATTTATATTACATTAATCAGATGTCTATAGTGTATTTACACAGTTATACAACCATCACCACTAATTCCAAAACATTTTCCTCATCGCCAAAAGAAACCTAAACTAATTGAGCAGTCACTCTTTGCTTGCCTCTTCCCAGTTCCTGGTAAAAGAAAATCTTCTTTGTGGTTTTACCTATTTGAAGCATCTACTATACAGGAAACCCTTGAACAACATGGGTTTGAACCTCACGGTTCCAATACAGGTGGCCTTTACTTTTGACTCTGCCACCCAAGACCACCCTCTCTCCTCCTCCTCAGCCTACTCAACGTGAAGACAAGGAAGATGAAGATCATTCTGGTTATACACTTTCACTTAATAAATAGTACATATATTTTCTCTTCCTCATGATTTTCTTAATACCATTTTCTCTTTTCTAGCTTACTTCATTTTAAGACTACAATATATAATACATATAGCATACAACGTGCTAATCCACTGTATATGTTATTGGTAAGTTTTCTGGTCAACAATGGGTTATTAGTAGTTACATTTTTGGGGAGTCAAGAGTGACTTTTCACCGAGTGTGAGATCAAGGTGACACTCATATTTACCTGTGGTGGTAAATATGAGTGGCACCTTGACTGGACTGAGGGATGCCCAGAGGGCTGGTGAAGCATTGTTTCTGTGTGTGTGTGTGTGTGTGTGTGTGTGTGTGTGTGTGTGTGTGTGAGAGAGAGAGAGAGAGAGAGAGAGAGAGAGGGGAGAGAGGGTGTTTCCACAGGAGATTAGCATGTAAGTCGGTGGGCTGGAAGAGAAAGACCCACCCTCTGTGGGCAGGCACCATCCAATCAGCTGCCAACATGACCAGATCAAAGCAGGCATAAAAAGAGGAATAAGCAGCTTGCGTGAGTTTCTTTTCTCGCCCTCTCCCTCTCCCTCTCCCTCTCCCTTCTGTCCCTCCTAAGATGTTTTACTTCCTCTCCTCCTGCATTTGGACACCAAAGTCCAGATCCTTTGCCTTTGGACTCTGGGACTTGCACTAGCAGCCTCCTGGGGGATCTCAGTCCTTTGAGGGTTACACTGTTGACTTCCCTGGTTTTGATGTTCTAGGACTTGAACTGAGAAATGGTGCAAGCTTTGCTCACTACTCATCTTTCAGGAGGTCTATCATGGGACTTTGCCTTGTAATCATGTGAGCAAATTCTCCATAATAAATTCCCTTTTATATATACACACATTCCACTGACTTTTCCCTCTGGAGAACCCTGACCAATACACTGCCTAAACCTACATGCTGTTCAAAGGTCAACTGTAAATGAAGGCCAAAGTTTTGCTAGTTTCTATCTTTCTTCTCTTACACAGATTAATGTTACCAAGGTTTATCCAGAATGAAGCATGCATCAGTACTTCCTTCCTTTTTACAGCTACATCATACTCCATTGATAATCAGACTCCAGGATGGAAGTCTGGTGCTGAAATATTTAAGAATTATGGCATATGGCTATTTATTCACCACTTGTTTGACTTTGGGTTGTTTTCATTGTTTGACACTATGAGTTAAGCCGTTATGTACATTTGGGTGCACATTTTTCAAGAATATATGTTTTCAATTATCTTGGATATATATCTGGATGCAGAATTGTTGAATAATATATTAATTCTTTTTTCATTTTTTGAATTGGAGTCTCACTATATCACCCAGACTGGAGTGCAGTGGCACACTCATGGGCACCGCAGCCTCCACCTGTTGGACTCTGGCGATCCTTCTGCCTCAGCCTTCTGGGTAGTTGGAACTATAGGCATGCTTCACCATACCCAGCTAATTTTTTGATTCATCGTAGAGATGAGGACTCACCAAGTTGCCCAGGCTGGTCTTGAACCCGTGGGCTCAGGCAATCCTCTCACCTCGGCCTCCCAAAGTGCTGGGATTATAAGTGTGAGCTACTGCACCCAACCAAATGTAGTAATTTTATATTTCACTTTTTTTGCATTTCCACTAGCAATACCCAAGGATTCTAATTTCTCCACTTCTTCATCAACACTAATCTTACACATATTTGGATTATAGCAATCCTACTGGTTAAAAGTATCTCACTGTAGTTTGATTTGCATTTCCCTAATCACCAGCAATGCTGCAATGGTTAATTTCATGTACCAACTTCACTAAGTTGAGGGATACCCAGATAGCTGGTGAAATGCTGTTTCTGTATGTGTGAGAGAGGTTGGTTCTGGAGAGATTGACTTTTCAATTGGTGGACTAAATAAATAAAAAAGATCTCTCACCAATGCAGGTTGACCTCATCCAATGTTCTAATGGCCTGAGTAGACCAAAATTGCACAGGAGAACACACTTGTTTCTGTCTGAGCAGGGACATCCATCTTCTCCTGACCCTAGACATTGGTGCTCTTGGTCTCAGCCTTCACAGTCGGACTGAATTACACCATTGTTCCTAATTCTTCCACTTGCATTGGTGTTAATGAAACCTTTACTTGGCCTTTAAAATTGCATGAGCAATTCATATATACTGTATTTTTAAAAATAAAATATATGCATATATTTTGTTGGGTCTGTTTTAGAAAAATTTTTACTATTAACAACCATTGAATAAGTTTTCATATGATTATTGGCCACATATATGTCTTATTTGTGGAAATGGCTACTCACTTTCTCCACCCTTTGATGTAGTTTGGATGTTTGTCCCCTCCAAATCCCATGTTAAAATATGATCCCAAACGTTGGAAGTGAGACCTAGTGAACTCCTTGGTACCCTTCTCATGGTAATGACTGGGAACTCGCTCTTTTTGGTCACACAAAAACTGATTCCTTAAAAGAGTTTGACACAAATGCCTCACTTTCTTCTGCTCTTTCCATGTGACATGTCTGCTCCAACTTCACCTTTGCCATAATGGTATGCTTTCTGAGCCCTCATCGGAAGCAGGTGCTGGCACTATACTTCGTGTACAATCTGCAGAAATGTTCTCCAAAATAAACCTCTAATCTTCACAAATTTCTCTACCTCAGATATTATTTCATAGCAATGCAAAATGAACTATGAACACTTTTTGTAATCAGCCTATTTGCCTTTATATAGTAAAAGTTCTTACTATTTTGTGAATACTAGACCCTTATCAGATACAGTATACTTTTACAAATATTTTTACTACTCTGAGATGATCTTTTCATTTTGCAATAGTCTCTCGCACACAAGTTTTAAGATTAGTGAAGTTCAATATATCTAATTTTTTTTAGTTGCTTCTAGTCAGCCAACACCCTTAACCTCCTTCTAATCCACCTTCCACATGGCAGACAGAGGGAGCTTTCTAAATGTAACTATTATTCCCTTCTTATATCTGCTCAATTTGATATGTGTGTTTTAGAACAATTCTTCTCATACTTATTTTATAAAGAAAGCACCTGAAAATATTCTTAAATGCAGATTCTGAATCAATAACTCATGAGGTGGGATGGAGAGTGAGCACCTCTACCAAGCTTCCAGGGGATGCTGTGGCCACCTGTGTTTTCCAAAAATGACCCCAGAAATATTCCCAGTTCTACATGCTGCTCCAGAATGTTTACTCTCTCATGAAAAGGTGGAACTCATTTTCATTCCCCTTGAAGCTGGGAAGAATCTTGCAATTGCCTCAACATTAGAATGTGATGAGAGTGACCCTGCATGGCTTCTGAGGCTATGTCACACCAGTGATATTGTTTCTGCCTGGCTGTCTTCCAGGACACTTGATTCTGAAACCATCTCCATGCTGTGTAGGAGTCCAACCTAGCTTATTTAGGGAGGTGACATGAAGATAAACAGAGGCCCCTAACCCAGAGCCAGCATTCACTGTGAGACAGGTGAGCAAATGCACCTTCAGATGATTCTAGCAAGAGCCTTACACATGGTAGAGCAGAAATAAGCTATCTGGGGACTTGAGGCAAGATGGAAACATAACCAATTAGAGTGTGTAAGTCTGCATGGGTGAGCATGCATAAAGATGGATCTGCATGTTTGAGTTCAAGTGTGTGTGTGAGTGTCCAACTGAGTGGGGACACGGGAACAAGTGCCCAGGGCTCCCTTGCTGAAGCAGTTGCCACTGAAAACTTCTCTGAATCCAGAGCCCTCTGTGTGCAGGAACAAGTGCCACTCTCAGGGCATTTCTTGGGAGAAGGCTGCAGAGAACAGCAGCCACTCAGTGCCTATCATCTGGTCCACCACCACCACCACCTGCGGCAACAGGTTGGTCCCTGACAGTGAGTACCATGGAGAAAGCACAGCGAGGGAATCAGGCGTCGAGTCCCACAGGAGAAGGTGTGGATCATGGCCATTGCCTCTGTCCTGGAACCCAGGCAGAGACGTCCTCCTGCCTGCCCATTATAGAGTAGCCTGCATCCTGAGATGACTGAGAGGTGAGATGATGGAATCCATCCTCAGAGAGGATACCCCAGGAACGTGATACCCGCAGAGACAGGGCCTGCGTGGAATCCCAGTTGCCCCATCCTCCACATTGGACCATTCACAGGATGATGGGTGTAATAGAGTGAGAGATCTAACCACAGACGTGTAGGGGTGATTGTTAAGTGGATCCAGTCCCTTCTCCCGGTGGTCCGAGGGGCATTGGAACCGTGGAGAGCAAAACGGAGCACAGACAAGTGGAGTCCCCCCTAACCCCATGGAGAGCAGGGCAGAGGGTCTGGAGGCTGGAGCCCGCTCTCCTCTACAGCAAGACAAGACCAGCGGTGCTTGGGATACCCCAGCAAAAAAAAGTAACCTGAAGTTCCAGAAATGCCCACAAGAGGGAGTTCAAGGCCTACAAAAGTACTTGGGATTTTAATTATTTATTTTTTGTATTTTTTTCCTCTCTATATATTCGTATGTGTTTCAGTTTGTTTTGTCCCTTTTCCTTCCTCTTTTTTTCCACATGTGAGTATATATGAGAGTGAGTGGATCTTTGTTTCTGGGCTTTTTGTCCCTTTTTAGTTTATCTGTTTTATTTCCCTTTTCTTCTACTTTCTCTTAAACTTCTTATCTCTTCTTCCTTCTTTCTTTCTCTGTGCTTTTCCATTATCCTATGTCAATTTAGTTCCAGGGGATATACATACACTCTCATCACATGGTCATATTATGAGGTGGTGGAATTGGGTCCCAGGAGGCCCACACCTCAGTCAGTGGATATTGTGATCTGCAGGTAGTTTCTGAATCTTAGCTCCTTCACTCATGTATTATTCAAATCCTGAAACTGCAAAAGACAGTACAAATCCCCACCTCAAGTCTGGCTTCAAAATTGGACAAAACTGGAGACTCTACCCAGGGAGGAATCGGTGGTTGAGCAAACAGAAGTGAAAGCTATTCTCTCTCTCACTGAGCAAACGAATTAAAGAGAAAAGAAAAATCTGTCACAAGTGGAGAAAATCAATGGAAGACCATCGAGTTCTAAAGAAATAGCACCTGAGAATACAACTTTGGGACTCAGACAATGAAGAGTGCCCAGAATGACTGGTCTCAGACCACAATGCAGAGATCAAGGAATGATTAGAGAGGTTGAATAAGAATCAAAAAAGACAAGAAGAAAAAGAAATAAAATGATAACAGAGATGTTGGCCATAAAAAACACTGACTATAAAATAATTAACAAACTGACAAGCATGGAAAGGAGAATTAACCAAGCAGAAGAAAGAATCTCAGAGCATGAAGACCAAAAAATGGAACTAACCTAATCTGCTAAAAACAAAGAAAGGATTGGCAGTAGTGGGAATCTGCCTGGGGTGGGGGCATACCTCATCAACAAGGGTACCTGCATAATGAACATTTGTATATCTAAGCCTGAATTGTGCACCACTACTTTAAAACAAACAAACAAACATAGAAAGGAATCTTTAAAAGACAGAACAAAGCCTCCAAGAGATGTGCAATAATATTAAAAGGCCTAATGCATGCCTGATCAGTATATCTGAAGCAGAAAGGAAAGCAGAAACACCTTGGAACAAACATTCCATGAGGTTATCCAAGAAAACTTCCCTCATCTCATCAGAGACATGACTATCCAAACAAAAGAGATTCAGAAAACCTCTGCAAGGCATCAAATGAGAAGACCAACTCCTAGTCACATAGTAATTTGCTTACACAAAGTAGGTATAAATAAAAAATTCTAAAGACAGCAAGAGAGGAAGATCAGACTACCTACTGGGGAAGACCAATTAGAATATAGTAGACATATCTGCGAAGCACTATGGGCTAAAAGGGACTGGAGTCCAATCTCCAAAGTTTACAAAGATAAACAATTCCATCTAAGAATTTTCTACCACCTAAGCTAAGCTTCATCAGCAATGGATTATTAAAATCCTTCCCAGACATCCAGTCCCTATGCTGTTCTCAGACCAGCTCTACAGGAGACACTTGAGAAGCTATTAAGCACAGAATGAAAAAAAAAAGGAATGACCATACACTTTGCAAGAGTACAGGAAAACACAGAATCAACAGAGCATACATCACAACTGCAAAATTGAAAACACTCTCATACTTCACTCCGAAGTTTAAAAGAAAGCAAAAAGCAAACACAAAATTTTATAAGAGCCTCATGACAGGGATAAACTCACATTTAAATAAGCAGCCTGAGCGTGAATGGAATAAATGCACCACTGAAAAGACATAGAGTAGCAAACTGGATTTTAAAAAACCACAGTTCAACAATCTACTGCCTTCAGGAAACTACAATGACTACCTGCAGGCTCAAGATCAGAGTCTGGAAAATGAACTTTCAGGCAAACAGAAAGGAGCAGAAGTAGTTGTTCTAATATCATACAAAAAGCCTTCAAGCTATCTAAAATCAAAAAGGAAGCAGAAGGACACTACATATTGATAAAAGGTTCAATCAACCAGCAAGGAATAGTCATCCTAAACATATATGTACCCAAGCCAGGAGCACTAGGTTTTATAAACCAACAATTAAGCAAACTAAATGAGGACAATGACTTACACATAATCATAACTGGAGACTTAAAAATACTCCTACTAACAATGCTAGACAGAACATCAAGGCAAAAAAAAAAAATCAATAAAGAGATCTGAAACCCCAGCCGAGCTCAATGGCTCAGCCTGTAATCCCACACCTTTGGGAGGCTGAGGTGAGTGGATTGCCTGAGCGTGCAGGTTCGAGACCCGCCTGGGCAACTTGGCGAGACCTCATCTCTACAATAAATCAAAAATTAGCCAGGCGTGGTGGCATGCGCCTATAGTTCTGGCTGCTTGGAAGGCTGAAGCGGAAGGATAGCCGGAGTCCAGCAGGTCGAGGCTGTGATGGCTGGGAGTGGCCACTGCACTCCAGCCTGGGCAACAGAGCAAGACTCTAACTCAAAAAAAAAAAAAAAAAAGAGATCTGAAACCCCAACTCAATACTTGACCAAATGGACTTAATAGACATCTACAGAACACTTCACCCAACAACTACACAGTATACATTCTACTCATCAGCACGTGGAACGTACTTCAAGATTCAATCTTGGACATAAATTAAGCATAGACAAATCCCCCAAAATTTAAATAATACCATGCATCTTCTCAGATCATAGTGGAATAAAAATAAATACTGCTACCAACAAGATCCCCCTCAAAACACACAAAGACATGAAAACGAAACCAGAAATTGCTGAACAACTCCTGGGTCAACACAGAAATCAAGAAAGAAATTAAAAAGATTCCTGAAAACAAAGACACATCTTATCATAATCTCCAGGATGCCCTGAAAGCAACATGAAGAGGAAATTGTATAACTCTGCACATATACATCAAGAAAATAAAAATATCACAAGTAAGCAACCTAAAGTCACACATAAAGAAGCTGAAAAGACAAGATCACCAAATCCTACTGAGCCCACAGATTCGAGACCAGCCTGGGCAATTTGGCAAGACCTCATCTCTACAATAAAACAAAAATTAGCCAGGCGTGGTAGCACACCCCTGTAGTTCCAGCTACTTGGAAGGCTGAGCAGAAGGATCGCCGGAGCCCAGTGGGTTGAGGCTGTGGTGGCCAGAAGCAGCCACTACACTCTAGTCTGGGTGACAGAGTGAAACTCCAACTCAAAAAAAAAAATCCTATCTTCAGCAGAAGGATCCAGGTCACCAAAATATAGTTGCAGCTGCAGGACATAGAAGACAAAAATATTGTAGAAAAAATCAACAAGACAAAAAGCTGGTTCTTTGAGAGGATAAATAAGAGCAATCGACCTCCTAGTCAGATTGACTTTTAAAAGCCCAAATAAATCCAAATAGAAATGTAAAAGATGAAGTCAGAGCTGACACAGAAGAAATTCAAAAGATTATCAGAGATTACTATGCATACCTGTTTGGAAATAAATTCGAAAGCCTAAAGGAAATGGAGGACTTTCTGACATCACACAACCTTTCAAGTTTGAATCAAAAAGAAACTGAAATCCTAAACAGACCAATAACAACCCAGGAAACCAACTTTGTCATAAGAAATTTACCTACAAATAAAGTCCTGGACCAGATGGCTTTCCTGTTGAATTCTACAAAACATACAAAGAGGAACTGATACCAATCCTACTGCAAGTTTTCCAGGCAATTGAGAAAGACAGGACTGTGTCAAATCATTTTGTGCAACTAACATCACACTGATATTCAAATCTGTAAAGACTCCACAAAGAAAATGAATTACAGGCCAGTCTCTTTGATGAACACAGAAGCAAAACTTCTCAATAAAATTCTAGCAAATCAGATCCCAAACACATCTCAAGAATCATCAGCCATGACCAAGTTGGTTTCATTCCCAGAATGCAGGGCTGGTTAAACATTCACAAGATCATAAACACAATTCAATACTTTGACAGGTATAACACCAATAACCAAATGGTTATATAATTAGAAGCAGAAGAAGCTTTCAAAATCCAGCATCCCTTCTTAATCAAAACCCTTGAGCCCCTAGGCACAGACAGAACATTTCTCAAAAAAGAGACATGCATGATAAAGCCACAGACAACATATGACTCAATGAGCAGAAGCTAGAAACATTTCCCCTGAAAACGGGAATAAGACAAGAATGTGCACACTCACCCCTTCTGAGTGGGAGGTCCTTGCCAAAACAATCAGGCAAGAGGAAACAAGGAGTGTCCAAATAGGAAAAGGGGAAGTTAAGTTATTCCTCCTTGTGGAAGATATGATCCTATACCTTAAAAACACAAGGGAGTTCATCAACATCCTCCTTGCATGGATAAATAACTTTGGTAAAGTTTTGGGGTACAACATCAATGTGCAAAATACAGTGGCATTTCTATACACCAGTTGCAAACAAGCAGAGAACCAAATAAAAGGCATAATCTCATTCACAATAGCCACACACACACAAAGAAATATATTGGCATCTACCTAACCAGAGAAATAAAAGGCCTTTACAACAAGAACTACAAAACACTGCTTAAAGAAATCAAGATGACACAAACAAATGGAAAAATATTCCATGTTCATGGAGTGGAAGAATCAATGTCATCAAAATGTCCATCTTATCCAAGACAATCTACAGATTCAACGCAATACCCATCAAATTAGCAACATCATTCTTCTCAGACCTGGAAATGACAAAACACAAATGCACATAGAAACAAAAAATAACATAAATAGCCAAAACAATCCTCAGCTAAGAAACAAAGTGGGAGGTATTGCACTTCCAGACTTTAACTTTTACTGTTAGGCTACAATAATCAAAACAGCATGGTACTGGTACCAGAACAAGCATATAGAACAGCAGAACAGGACAGAGATTCCAGAAGCAAATGATCAGTCTCTCAACCAATTCGTCAATAACAACCACTGAGGAGAGGAGACCTTATTTAGCAAAACTGCCTGACCACTCTCAGAAGAATGAAACAGGATCCCTATCTGTCACCATATGCAAAATCAAATATCTAAACATAAACCAAACATAAATCAAATACCTAAACATAAACCGTCAAACTATAAGGATCTTAGAAGAAAATTCAGAAGACACTTTTATTCACATTGGAGTGGGCAACCAATTCTTGATCAAATTCCCAAAAGCATATGCCATAGAAGATAAGATAGACTGAAAAAACTGAAAAACTGAAAAACTTTTGCACAGCAAAGAAACCATCAAGAGAATGAGGAGACAACCCAAGATAGGGAAAAATTATTTGCTAATTATGTATCTGACAAGGGCCTAACCTCCAGGATCTACAAGGAACTCAAAAGAACTGAAAGATTTTAAAAAACCCCTTTTTTTAAAAAGGCAGATGACATAAATAGACACTTCTTAAAAGAAAACATATGAGAAGTCAACAAATACATGAAAAGATGCTCAGCCTCAGTAATTATCAGCGAAACGCAAATCAAAGCCACACTGAGATACCACCTCAGCAAGGATAGCCGACTTCAATTATAAAAACAAACAAACAATAGATGATGGTGCAGGTACAGGGAAAAGTGGGCACTTCTGCAATTTTGGTGGGAGTGGAAATTAGTCCAAACTTTATGGAAAATAGTGTGGCGATAGCTAAAGAAACTAGAAATTCACCCTCCCTACAATCTAGCAATTCTTCCCCTGGGAATTTAGCCAGGGAAACACACTAGTTCTACCAAAAAAGATACCTGCACACGCGTGTTTATTGACACACTGTAGCAAAAAACATGGAACCAATTCCACTGCCCATCGAAAGGGGACTGGATAAAGAAAACATGGTACAATACATGATAGAATGCTATGCAGCCATAAAAAAGGACAAAATCATGGACTTCTCAGCAAATTGCATGGAACTGGAGACAGTCATTCTTAGTGATCTGTCACAGAAACAAAGAACTGAATGCCACATGTTCTCACTCATGATTGGGACCTGAACATGAACAACATTAGCACAAGGGAGGCATTTGCAGTCACCGGGCACTGCCGGGGGAGGTTGGGGTCCATGCAACAACACGATGGGTACCTAGTCCTAAACCAGGGGAAGTGAGGGCCAGTTGAAGGCCCAAAATTTACCTGTGCAGACATTACATAGGTACCTAATCCTGACTTGTGCCCTACACCTTTATAATAAAATAAAACAGAAAAAGAAAATATCCAAAAGATTGTAGTAGGATGGTAGTGTGGTGAATGGCATGAAGGCTACCGAGTCCTCATTTTTCAAAAAGGAAGTCCAAAGAAAATGTCCACAAGTTAAAAAAAAAATTAGTAAGTATCTTAAAATGTTATTTAGAGAAGACTTTGATTTCTTCAAGAAAAGTTGCTGCTATTTAGGAAGATCTCACTATTGTGGCTCCTGATGGGAGAATCCGGGAACTTATCCTGGTATCACTGTGAAGCAGACACATAGAAACCCAGAGCTCACTATGGCAAACTCCAGTGTTGAACATGATACAAAGGAAGACAACATCCACCAGGAGGGAACAACGAATGGGTTTTTTTTTCCCATGGTGTTACTCTCTCTAGCATACTGATATTACTATCCTATTCAGATAAGCGAATGTGAATTGTATTCTTCCAGCTGCAGTGGGGCTGCACCACACCAAGTTAATGTGTTGTAGGTAATACACATCAAAACACGGTACCTGCTCTGAGCAGGCCTTACACAGATGATTAAGAATTTTTCTAAGAAGCCCCAAGCTTTAATTACATTCCTCTCATGACATATCATGGGAATAACATGTTGTCTCTTTCTTTAACATCAGAAATGTGGAATTAAAAATTACAGCACATAACATCAATAAGGATACCTGATCTCAAACCAGGTGAAGTGGGATCAAAGAGAGGCCCAAAATTTACCTGTATGATGACCACTTATCTACCTAATCCTGAATTGTACCCAACATCTTTAAAATGAGATATTAAGAAATTAATAAATAAAAATTATAGCACTTGGTTCTTGACTTAGTATCCTCACCTTATGTAAATAATATTCTTTCCTTTTTCAAAAGTTTTATTTTATTTCATTTTTATTTATTCACTTATCTGTTTGAAAGACGATTCTAGTAGCAGCCTCCAGAAAGGCTCCAAGAGCAGAAATGGACTTCAGGCCAACTAAGAAAGCTGTTGCTACTTCTTGGATGAACAACCTAAGAATTCAAGATGTTGGGCCCACACTGGTTTGGGGTCACAGCACCTCTGCTGAGATTTTTACCAGCAAATGCTTTCCCATGCTCAGCCTCTTGGTAGCAGAAACCTTGGGACACCAAGCTTCTATCACCCTGAGTGCCAGGAGAGGTACAACTTCATACCTCTTCCTTCTTCCACATCTCACGTGTGACACATCTCTGACAGTTCATCAGAGAATTGCTGTCTTCAGTTTCTGGGGTACTCTTGTGGCAGCTGGAAGAGATGAGAGAGTCAATCTGGAGAATCCATCTTAGAAGTCCAGAGGGCACATCCGAGATACTATGTGCACAACCCAAAACTCATTCCATCTAAAGCCTGGTTCTTCCAAAGTCTTCCTTTTCTCCATCAATGTCCACTCCATCTTTCTAGTTGCTCAGGCCAGAAATCTTTGTTATCCTTGACCTCTCATGACCTTTAACTGCACTTCCACTCCACGAGCAGGCCCTGCAGTCCATCTGCAAGATTAAAATAGAATCCACTGCTCCTGGAACCCAGATCCAATTCCATCCCCCTACATGGGGGTCACTGCTATCATTTCTTGATTGCTCTTCCTGCTACCTCCCCTGCTCCCAGTTTTCTTACGATCAGTTCTTCTCACAGTAGGATGTTTGACTCCTCACAGAAGAATCTTTTTAACACTTAAGTCACATCATCCTTTTTCTGCTCAAACCCTGCATGCGGCTTTCATCTCACTTTCACAAAAATCCAAAGTCATTACAGCCTACAGACTCTACATTAGTGGTCTTCAAAGTGCTGATCTGGTAGGAAAAAAGGAACTTCTGCCTGAAGGTCAATCAACTCACTTCTGTCATGGATAATGTCTTGCAATGAAAAAATACCAGCTGAAGTAATCAGGGAACTCAATGAGATAGGTGATTATCATTGTGGCCCAAACTGCTTGGCTCCTTGCAGATCATTCTTTGAGTTGCACTGCCCGATACAGCCTGGTCCCTTCCTGTACTTCTCATCTCATCCTACTGATCCAACTCACTTTGGTCACAGTGGCTTCCTGATCATTCCTCCAACATGCCAATATGCTCCTGCCCCAGGGCCTTTGCACTGGCTGTTTTCTTTCCCTGGATCAATCCTTTTCCAGAGACCTACATGACCAGCTCCCTGTCTTCCTTCAGGTCTCTGCTCACATGCCACCTCATCATGAAGTATATCACTAGCCATCTTATATAAATGAGAAGTACCCACCCCTTGTCTAACCATTCCCTATCTCTTTTACTCTCCTTTATTTCCCTGTAGAGGACTGATCTCCCTCTGAAATAATGCTTGTATCTTTCTTGATTGCTTCTTCCTTCTCATTAGAATATCAACTCCATGGGACCAGTGTTCTTTCATTAACCTGTGTCCCCTGCAACCACTATGAGACTGCTCAATAACTTATTGTTCAGAAGATGAATTAACTCACCTGTTAGTAACTGAACTCTGGGAATTGAGTAAAGGCATTTTGGCTTAACTGTGGATAAAATGTGGAAATCCCAACCTCTTGGACTTACGTAGATTGAGCCCTAGTGTTGATATCTACTGCTGTGTAATAAAAACTCCAAAGTTAGTGGTGTAAAACATCTATCATTGAATTGTGCTCAAGGATGCCATAGGCCAGGGATTCCGATGGAAAGAGTGGAGAATGACTTGTTTCTGCTCCACCATGTCTGGGGCCTCAGATGGAAAGACTCAAAGTGCTGAAATTTTTATTTTTTGTAGGAGGGGCAAAACTCTACATTCATCTTCTTATAGTCCTGAATGTGCTGGAGAATAAAATTCACGTGGGACAGATTGGCAAAAAGAAAGCATATAATTTTATTTAATGCAAGTTTTACCAGGGATGGATATCCTCATAAGGAAATGAAGACCCCCAAAGAAACAAAGACAATCACTTATATAAGGAAAATAAGAGTAGCGATATGTGATAAAACAAAGAGGCTTGGGTTGGGGTAAAAAACTAGATACAGAAGTGATGAGGAAGATATGGGTTAGTGGAACAAGGTTTGCTTGCACAGATATGGGTTAGTGGAAGAAGGTTTCCCATTCTTGTGATAAGAATATTATTTCATAGGGAGGGTGTCTTACATGGGGAGGTCATCTCCTGTTTTTGAGAACCACAATGAAGGTGAGAGTGATCCTCTTGCATTTGCTATTTTTAAGTACCTTTATTATTTTAGATTGGAAAATAAAGTTTATTTAGAAAGTAAATTGGACAGAGAGAGAGAGAGAGAGAGAGAGAGAGAGAGAAGATTCACTTCCACAAGGTAGGAGAGGGAGCCAAAGCTTAAGAAAACATGGTAACCACAGCTCAATGAACACATAGCCTGGCCAGTGCTTTAAAAACAACTAAGGCCTTCATGTGCCTTTCATTCAAATTAGTCAACAGGTCAGAACATTGTATTTGAAGGTGGCATGTACTTAACTCCTTCAACCTGAATAGCAGGGGGCTGAACTGTTCTGGTGGCACACTCGCTCACTAATCTGTGCCTGGGCTGGGATGGCTCCAAGGCTGGGCTGAGATAGTAAGGTTGACTAGAGCAGCTACAGGCACCTTCCAAGGTCATCAGCAGGGAGTGAGCTCAGCCCTGAAGACACCTTGAGTATAGCAGAGAAAATTCATCTTGACTTTTCTTGTTTTGTTTTGTTTTTGCAGTTGCCATAGGAAATGAATTCAATTACTGCACACACTGGCAAACATTATACATTTTTAAACGTTTCTGAAAGAGTTCCAGGAAGATGGCAGCAGAGCCAGTGGAAGTGTGCGAGTCTCTGTGTGAGCGTGCAAGGAAGAATGTGTATGCATATGTGTGTGTGAGTAGATGTGCGAGTCTCTGACTGGGGACTCGGAAGCAATTGGCCCAGGATCTCCCGGTGAAGCAGTTGCTGCCACTGCTGCTCTGACCTCAGTGTTGCCCACAGTGAAGAAGCAAGAACCATTTTCTGAAATTAACAAAAACCCCCTCAAGAGGAAGCCGCAGGGGAGCAGCCACCACTCAGTGCCCAGTTCTGCCACCAACGCCTTAAGCACCACGCCAAAAACTGGCAGCAAAGGTCATGGTGGGATTGGGGCGAGGGAACCAGAGACTGAGACCCACCAGGAGAGACAGCACAGGCACTCTGCCATCGTCTTGGGTAGAGAAATGCTCTGTGGTGCCAGACATTGAGCAACAGACTGATGCCTTGAGACTAGGGGGTGAACTCCACCTCACTCTTGGGTTGATCATTAGGAACCCAGAGGGGGTATCTCCAAGGACATAAATCTCCAGAGGGATACGGCAGGCGAGGCACTCCAGACACCACATTCCCCACCTTGGCCTAGCCACAGGACAACAGGCAACATCAGAAAAGGAGGATCCAGTGAGTACTACGAACAATCCCCTCCACCCAGTAACCCACAAAACATCAGACCCACATGGCAGGAAGACTGTTCAGAACACAGATGAGAGGGCTGAACCCAAGTGTGGCTGAGAATGGCTCCTGTGCCAAGAAGACTCTCCAGAGGGGTGAGGCTAGCTGACATGCTCACCACTAGCACCTGGAGAAGAGACAATCTGGAGCCTCTTCCACAGAACAGGGCAGAAAGTGGGGATCCAGTGGCCAATTGTCGGAGGCATTCCTGACACTCTGGGGAAGTGAGAAATCACTCAGTCAGAGATGATCTCCCTGACCACATGGAGAGCAAAAGGAGGTGGAGGTACAGAAGAGGTTGGGAATGTGCCAGCATCAACCCCCATGCTGGCGGGCAACCACTAGCCGCAGGAGATGGAAAATGTACCCCTTCAAGCATAGCAGCAGAGAAAAAAACCTGAAGTTACAGAACTTGCCACAAGAGGGAGCTCGGCGCTCAGGGATTTTTATTTATCATTTTAAAGTTTTGTTATGTGCCTTGTGTGTGTCAGTGTGTATTCATTTTATGCTTTTCTTTTTTCTCTTCTTTTATTATTTCTTCTCACATTCTCTGGTTTTTTCTTTACTTTTACATTACCTTGGACTCAGATATGTACACACATATACCCATTGCATGGAAATACTGTGGGACAATAGGAAGTAATTCTCTGGGGGCCTATAACCCAGTCAGTGAGCATTGTGACCTGCAGGAAGTTTCCAAATTCTGGTTCCATCCTCTTTCACCTTATTCAACTTCCAAAACTGCAAAGAGACCATAGAGCTCCCCACCTCCAGCCCTGTTTCAAAATTGAACACATTTGCTCAGGAA
This sequence comes from Carlito syrichta, assembly GCF_000164805.1. Classification (NCBI taxonomy): domain Eukaryota; kingdom Metazoa; phylum Chordata; class Mammalia; order Primates; family Tarsiidae; genus Carlito; species Carlito syrichta. The sequence continues at coordinate 70,535 of NW_007248506.1, forward strand.
AGGATGAGGGTTGAGCAAATAACAGAAGTGAATGCTTCCTCCTCTATCACTTAGTAACAGAATTAAAGAGAAAAATGAGAGGTCTGTCACAATTTAAAAAAAAAAATTCAATGGAGTAACACAAGTAGCCCACGAAGTCCTAAAGAAACAGCATGTGAAAAAACAGACCTCAGACTCAAACAATGGAAACCACCAACAAAAACTGGCCTCAGAACACAACAACAGAGATCAGAAAGTGGATAGAAAGAGTGAACAAAAATCAAGCAAAACAAGAACAAAAACTGAATAAAATTGTAATAGAGATTTTGGCCATAAAAAGCTCCAACCATGAAATAGATAACAAACTAACAAGCCTGAAAACCAGAAATAACCAAGCAGAGGATAGAATCTCAGAGCTTGAAGACCAAAATATGGAATTAACCCAACTTCTTAAAAACATAGGAAAAACAGTAAAAAAAAAAAAAAAAAAAAAAAGGACCAAAGCATTCAAGGGATGTATGATTATATCAAGAGGTTGAACTTACACCTGATTGGTATTTGTGAAGCAGAAAGGGAATTAAAGGGAACTAAACAAACATTCTATAAAGTCATCCAAGAAAACTTTCCCCATCTTGCCAGAGATATGACCATCTAAGCACAAGGGATACAGAGAACCTCTACATGGCATCAAATGAAAAGACCAAGCCCTAGACGCATAGTAATTTGCCTACACAAAGTAGGTATTAAAAAATTTCTAAAGGTAACAAGACAGAAATGTCAGACTACCTAATGAGGAAGACTAATAAGAATAACACTAAAATTATTAGCAGACACAATAAGTTAGAAGACATTGAAATTCAATTTTTAATGTACTCAAAGATAAGGAATTTCAACCAGAAATTTCTTATTCAGCCAAGTTTCATCAGTGATTGAGAATTAAAATCCTTCCCAGATATCCAGTCCCTAAGAGAGTATGCTGCTTCCAGATCGGCTCTACAGGAAACACTTAAGAAGTTACTGAGCACAGACAAAAAAAGAAATGACTTTGTATTTCACAAGAGTACAAGCAAACACAGAGTCAACAGAGCATACAGTGCACCTGCAAAAATGAAAACACACATATATATTAATGTCAAAGTTAAAAGAAAACAAAATGGCATCCTAAGAGGCCTATGAAAGGGATAAACTCTCAGGTTGCAATAATCAACCCGAATGTGAATGGACTAAATGCACCACTGAAAAGTGGCGAACTGGGTTAAAAAAAAAAACAAACTATGATCCAACAATCTGCTGTCTCCAGGAAACCCATCTCACCACTGAGGACACCTAGAGACTGAAAACTGGAGGCTGGGAATGAACTTGCAGGTGAATAGAAAACAGAACAAGGCAGGAGTAGCTATTCTAATATCAGATAAAACCGACTTCAAGCTATCAAAAACTGAAAAGGATACAGAAGGAGACTACACATTGATTAAGTCCACCAGCAAGAAATATCCATCCTAAACATATAGGCACCCCATACAGAAGCACCAGGTTTTATAAATCAACTACTAAACGAAATAAATGAGGACAGTGACTTAGGCACAATTATAACTGGAGACTTAAATTCCCCACTAACAACCCTAGATAGAACATCAATGCAAAAAAACCCATAAAGAGATCTGGAACCTCAACTCTATACATAAACAAATGGACATAATAGACATCTACAGCGCACTTCACTCAACAACTGCAGAGTACATATTCTACTCATCAGCACATGGAACATACTTTAAGATCTACCACATTTTTGAACATAAATCAGGCATAAACAAATTCCAAAAAATTGAAATAACACCATGTATCTTCTCAGTGAAATGAAAATAATATCACCACAAACAAGATCCCCCCAAAACACACACAGACATGGGAACCAACATACTTCTGGGCAATTCCTGGGTCAATGTGGAAATCAAGACAGAAATTTAAAAATTACAGGAAACAAATGAAAACAAAGATACAACTTATCAGAATCATGAGGGAAATTTATAGCTCTGCATACACACACACACACACACACACACACACACACACACATCAAAAAACTTGAAAGATCACAAAAGCCTAACATCACACCTACAGGAGCTAGAAAGACAAGACCACCACCAAAACCCTAACTTTAGCAGAAGGATCCAGTTCACCAAAATAAAGTCACAGCTGCAGGACATCGGTGACAAAAATATCAGAAAAAATCAACAAGAAAAAAAACCGGTTCTTTGAAAGTTTCAATCTATCAACAAGAAATATTTATCCTAAATATATATGCACCCAGTCTAGGAGGACCAGGATTTATAAAGCAACTACTGAGTAAACTAAAAAAGTGTATTGATTCTAATACTATCATTACTAGGAACTGAAATAACCCACTAACAACTCTAGCTAGAGCATCAAGGCAAAAACACAATAAGGAGGTCTGGAACTTCAACTTGATTCTTGACCAAATGGACTTAATAGATACATACAGAATACTCCACACAATAACCATGGAAAGTACATTTCACTCATCACCACCCGCAACACACTCCAAGAGTGACAATATCCTCAGCCATAAGTCAAGCATAGCAAATTCCCTAAGACTAAAATATCACCATGCATCTTCTCAGAACACAATGTAATAAAAATATCACCACTGGCTAAGTGCGGGGGCTCACACCACACTTTGGGAGGCCAAAACAAGAAAATTGCCTGAGCCCAGGGCAACTTGGTGAGACCCCATCTCTAAAATAAATCAAAAAATTAGCCAGGTTGTGTTGGCAGGCACCTATGGTTCCAGCTACTTGTAAGGCTAAAGTGGAAGGATCACCTGAGCTCGGTATGTTGAGGCTGCAGTGGCCTTGAGCATGCCACTGCACTCCAGCCTGGGTGACAGTGAGTCTCCAATTCAAATAATAAAATAATAAAATAAAAATTTAAGAAAACCAGAATGATCACAAATAAACAAAATAGCATCAAACCTAAAAAGGCTGGAAAGGCAAGACCATCAAAACCCAAACTTCAGCAGAAGAATCCAGATTGCCAAAATAAAATCCTAACTACTGAACATAGAAGACAAAGGTGTCATAGAAAAAAAATCAATGAAACAAAACATTGGTTCATTGAGAGGGCAAACAAGGAAAACAGATCCCCAGTAAGACTAAGAAAAAGAGGGAGAAAAAGCCCAAGTAAACACACTTAGAAATGCAAAAGATGATGTTACAACTGTCTCTGAAGAAATTCAAAGAATATCAGAGGTTACTATGCACACCAATAGAGGGAAAACTCAAAAACCTAAATGAAATGGAGAACTTTCTGACATCACACAACTTCCCAAAATTGAAACAAGAAGAAATTGAAATACTAAATAGACCAGTAATAACCCAGGAAATCTACTTCATCATAAAACAATTACCTACAAAAACAGTTCTGGACTCAATGACTTCCCAGCAGAATTCTACAAAGCACACAAGGAGAAGTTGATACTAATCCTGTCAAAAGTATTCTGCCACATGAATGAACCTGTAGGACCCTATATCAACTGAAATAAGCCTGTATGGTTCCACTTATATGCAGAATATAAAGTAATCAAATTCACAGAAACAGAAAAAAAAATGACGAACCTAAAACTTATCTGAAAAAGATAAAGCTTTTAAGTCTGAAAAAGAAATCACCTCCTCAGAAGGACAAGATCCTGTCATACTTCTACAGTCACCACAGCAGTGGGTCTGTTGGGGCCACGTTTTGCTGACACCTTTGGACACAGACAACAGAGTCCAGCTGCTTCATGAGTCTTTGTACAATTTTCAGATCTGAAGCCTTGGACCCCCATTTTTTCCCCATTCCCAGATGTTCCTTTGGTGAGGAGGAAAAGGTGAGGGAGCCCCGTCAAAGAGTTAAAAGAATGAATATTTCAGTAAGGGGATTCAGAGCAACTGTGTCTTTGAAATTCATCCTTTTAAACAAGAAAACTAGGAAATGTCACCCCGAGGACATTGTCCTGTCAGTGTTTGGTGTCCCCTCTACTTGCATGGACTCTGCATCCCTGAAGAGTTTTCTCTCTTTATCCCTCCTTATACTTCTTTGAGGGCTACATACTCCCCTTCTGCTTTACAGCCCCACCTCCGTCCCAACTATCTAGCATTCACCAGGTCTACACCTCATCAGGGGCAACCCCCATGGGAACACGCTGAAATTCCACTAATACAAAGGTCCCTTGAGCCCCCTCCCATGAGTGGTGCATTGACTGCTACTCAGAAGACACATATATCCAGTAGGATCAATTCCCAGGGGTTAAAGCAGAACTTCCTGTCTGTATCTTGAATTCTGTTGGCCACTTGTGGTGCCTATGAGTCTTTATTTTTATTTTTATCAAAAAAGCCTACTGCTCATGCTCTATGGCTTAAAACTGAAAGTACTGTTGTGCAGTGTTTTTTTTTAGCTTTTTGTTTTGTTTTGTTTTTAGGGATGAGGCCATACTATGTTGTCCAGACTGATCTCAAATTCTGGGACTCAAGCAATCTTCTTGCCTCAGCCTCCCAAGGTGCTAGGATTACAGGCATTAACCACCAAGCCTGGCCAGTTATGCTCAATTTTAAAAGAAACTTTGAGATATGCTGTTTAAGTCTGAATGCAGAAATGTTTTGGTTTTTTTTTATTTTATTTTACTATACAGATGTGGGGTACCAGTCAGGATTAGGTACATAAGCAATGCATGTACAGATGAAATTTGGGCCTCTAGCCGGGTTCGGTGGCTCAGCCTGTAATCCCGCGCCTTTGGGAGGCTGAGGTGAGTGGATTGCCTGAGCCCGCGGGTTTGAGACCTG